>NW_026647676.1:0-18395 GCF_950295315.1 Erinaceus europaeus | reverse complement strand
ATAGAACCTGGGACTCCAGAGCCTCAGGCATGAAGGTCTCTTTGCATAAGCATTATGCTATCTACCCCTGCCCTTCTCTCTCTCTCTCTCTGAATAGAATTAGAAACTGAGGGAAGAAGGAGATAGAGAGGGAGAAAGAAGTGGTCCAGGAGGAGGCTGCAGTGGATAAAGTGTTGGACTCTCAAGCATGAGGTCTTGAGTTTGATCCCCGGCAGCACATGTACCAGAGTGATATTTGGTTCTTTCTCTCTCTCCTTCTATCCCTCACATAAATAAATATTAAAAAGAGAGAGAGAAAGAAGACTCTCATGCCTGAGGCTCCAACGTCCCAGCTTCAACTCCCTACACCAACCTAAACCAGAGCTGAGCAGTCCTCTGGTAAAAGAAAGAAAAAAATTAAAATAAGCAGAAATAAAGAGAGGGCGAGGGAGTCGGCCGGTAGCACAGCGGGTTAAGCACAAATCGAAAGGACCGTGTAAGGATACCGTTTGAGTCCCAGGCTCCCCACCTGCATGGGAGTAGCTTTACAGGCGGTGAAGCAGGTCTGCAGGTGTCTCTCTTTTTCTCCCCCTCTCTATCCTCCCCTCCTCTCTCCATTTCTCTCTGTCCTGTCCAACAATAACAACATCAATAATAACAACAATAAAACAAGGGCTACAAAAGGAAATAAATAAACATTATAAAAATTAAAAAAAAAAAAAGAGGGCGAAAGACACCTGCAGCACACCATCTGCACCTCTACCCCCTGTGGGGACCAGGTGTTTGTTCACGGTGTTGTGTGCACTCTACCAGGTGTGCCACAAGCTCGTTCTCTACACTTTTCAAACTCCTTTTCTCACCATCATGTGTTTATCAGTACTTGAAGGACCAATAATTAAGAACATGTTGATGATGATGTCTTATATATGTCAGAGAACAGACAGGGGAGACAGCATAACGGTCATGCAAAATACTTTCATGTCTGAGGCACTACCATAGGCCAGGGATGAATGTGTTCGGGAACCACTCCATCTTCTGAGTCTGGTACACATGCTGCTTAGTGCTACTGGGCTCATTAGCCATAACATCCTTAGCATGGCATTTTTACTTAGTAGAGTCAGGACCTTTGAGAATGCGTGATTTCACCATTTCTAGGCTGACTTTTACATTCAGACAGGAAGAGAAAAGCAAGCTACCCCAATACTAAAGCTTCCCCTGGTACCATGGCACGCCAGTGTGGTGCCAGTGCTCAAACCTGGGTCAGGTCCATGGATAAGCATGCACTGTACCCAGCAAGGCACTTTTAAAATAATCAGCGATAGGGAGTCGAGCTGTAGCACAGCGGGATAAGCATAGGTGGCGCAAAGCGCAAGGACCGGTGTAAGGATCTGGGTTCAAGCTCTGCCGCCCCACCTGCAGGAGAGTCCCTTCACAAGGGTCACAGGTGCAATAATAACTACAACAATAAAACAACAAGGGCAACAAAAGGGAATATATATATATATATATATATATATATATATATATATATATATATATCAGTGATAGAGGTGCAATGCCAAACATTTTCTTCTCCCTATGATTGGTGGGTAAGAGGGTGTGGAGTTATAATTCTTCCCATCCATAATACAAAGGAGTTCACAATGCTTCCCTTGATACCCTGTCTCCAAATAGCCTGGCATAAGCAACTGCACCTCAAAAATGTTCTCAGGTTCCTGTGCCCTTGGCTAAGTAAGCCCAGCCTTCTTTTATTATAGTAACAAGTTCCAGACTCATACAGCAAAGTAGTTGCCCATGAAGGAAGTCAATTCTGACACAATGCTTCCCTGACCAACTGAGAAGACCCAGGAGTGACGAGATTGTGTTCTAATCTCAGATCTGTCAACCATGTAACTTTAAGCAAGTCTCCTAACCTCTAGTTTTCAATTTCTTCTCGGTCAAGTAAGTAAAAGAATACCTGGCTTACAAGTTGTCCTGACCTAACAAGTTGTCTGGAAAATCAAACGAGCTAATAAATGTCAAAGCATACTAAACGCTGCTATACACAGGTAAGGTACTATTTATAGTAACAACTCAGAGTAAATTTAGAGTACAGAAGTCCAGACAGGAAATGCCTGTAAGAAGTTTGGTCCTTCTTTTTCAATCACTGGGAACCAGGCCCAGCCACAAGGAGGGCTGGACACAGGATAGAAACATTATTGCATCACTCAGATTCCTACCACTAATTCACCCCATTTCTATTCGGGGAAAATTATCAGCCAGGCACATTTATCAGTTTCCTGCCTTACTGTTTCTCTAAATCCACCTGTATAGGAAGGGATCAGATGATCGCTATAGCAGTCCAATCCCTAGTAACAGTGGCTCACGAACGGCCGCGCGTGCTGTTAGGTGGAAGTCCGCTGCGGACTGGGGAACATGTCTGTCTCACCCGCAGGCAAAACACCCTCCACCTGTCTAATCCTTCTGCGCCCATCTTCCCCTCTCCTTTCCCCGCGTCCGGGGTCGCCGAAGGCTTTTCGGTGCGTGAAGCTTGCGAAGAGGGCCTGGCTGCAAACGCAGGTCAGGGATGCGAGGAATGTGAAATTCCTTCTTGGAAGGGTGGGAGGGGGAGAGAAGGGAAGGAATGAGAAGGAAGACAAGGCTGCCAAAGACAAGGCATGGGAGAGAAGCCAAGCAATGGCGCTTCCTTCCAGGGCGGGGGTTCAGGCTGGCCCCCGAATGCTCCCTTCCTTCCCTCCCAGCCTGTCAGTTATCCATTTAAACACCATGCTGTTCCCCCATGTCCTCTCCCTGTCCTCCAGTCAGCTCAGGTCTCCTCCCACACTTCTAAATGACCCCTACTCCAACGGGACTCCAAAAAAAAAAATCACCCTCCAATGCCCCCCTCTCACCTTTCGACTTTTCCCTATTGCTGCTTCCTTCCTCCATTTTCCCTCATTACACCCATCCCTTCCCTTGACCTCCAGTCTCCAGAGCCCCCGCCGCAAACCTCTGGGACGGCGCCCCCTCCACTCCCACAGCCCCTCCGAGGTGGAAGCCCGCACAGGAGCAGTACGCACCGCCCTGGACAAGGCCCGGACTCTCCGAATCCCGACCCGGTAGGAGCTGGGGGCGCAGCGGTCAAGGCATAGCCCCGGAGCCGGGTCCCAGCGTCTCCTGGGAGGGGAAGGGAGAAGGGGAAGGAGAGGAAAGCAGATTGTGACCACTAGCCGCTTTCCGAGCCTGAGCCTGAGCCTCTGCCCCGCCCACCGCTGTACGTAGCAGGCGGAAATCGTCACCACGCCCCGCCCTTCCTGAGCTCAGCTCCCGCCCAGAAGCTACCGGCAGCCAACTAGGAGAGTGGAAGGCTAGCCAGGCCTCCCCTCTAGGCCTGCACTCTTTATGGTCCCAAAGAGGTCTCTATAGCCGTTTTGTTCACTCTATGTTCTTTCCAGCGTGAATGTCTTGGGCCTAGCCTGGGGCAGCCTGCCCTGGAGGACCAAGTTCTTTGGAGGGGCTCAGGCGTCCCCAGTGCTAAGACTGAGCGTGGGGCGAGATCATAGGGAGCTGGCTGGTCTACTGTGTGACCTGCCATTCGCCCGCCCCTCTCAGATTTCCAGAGCCGTGGTTAGCATCTTGGAGCCTCCAGGCCCTGTGACTCATAGTCATAGGAGTGGATACTGGAGTCAACAAGGCCACTATGGGGGTGGAGAAGGAGGAGTGTCTAACCGCGAAGCTTTGATCTAGGGTGCCCTCCAGGGTGCTGGCCTCTCTTAGCCATAATATAGTCACATCAGCGTAGCCTCTCCAAACATATCGTAAAGCTCCCTAAGACACGGAAAAGGGAGAAGAAAGACAAAATGGCATTCCTCCTAGGTTGTAGTTTGATATCCTTAGACTGCATCATAATTGGGTGTGTGGGCAGGAGAGAACCTTGACTCAGAAAAGTCAAGATGGCATCATAAGAGTTCTAGAAGTTAAAGAATTTGTCAAGGCATTACAATTACATGGCTGCTCAGGCTAATCTGATATTTAAAGATTTGTGATAGCCACCAAGTAAATGGTAAAGGACATTAGTACAATTGGCTTACCCACATTTCAGACCTTTTGTTGATTATAATAAATCCTAAAGGGAATTAAGGGCCTCTTTCCTGCCCTCTGGGGAACTCAAATCTATTGAGATAAAAGCTTCTGGGTCTGAGAGATACGAGCACAGGATTTTCATGCTTAAGGCCTCAGAGTTCACAAGTTCAACCTTAGCACCAGCAGGGCCTGAGCAATGGTCTGCTCTCTTCCTCTCATTAAAGGCATTTTGGGGGGAGTTGGGCGGTAGCGCAGCGGGTTAAACGCAGGTGGCGCAAAGCGCGAGGACCAGAGTGAGGATGTGGGTTCAAGCCCTGGCTCCACAACTGCAGGGGTGTCGTTTCACTAGCAGTGAAGCAGGTCTGCAAGTGTCTATCTTTCTCTGCCCCTCTCTGTCTTCCCCTCCTCTCTCCATTTCTTTCTGTCCTATCCGACTACAATAGCAATAACAACCACAACAACAACAAAAAAAGGGCAACAAAAGGAAATTAATATTATTTTTTAAAAAGGCATTTTGGGGGGCCAGGTGGTAGCTCAACCGGGTGAAGCGCACATAGCAGAAATGCAAGGACCAGCACAGGGATCCCGGTTCAAGCACCCAGCTCCCCACCTTGCAGGGGGTTACTTTGCAAGCCGTGAAGCTGATCTACAGGTGTTTCTCTTCCACTTCTCTCTCAATTTCTCTCTGTCCTATCCAACAACAAAAATGGAATAAATGGCTGCCAGGAGCAGTGAATTCATAGTGCAGGCACCAAACCCCAGCGATAACCCTGGAAGCAGAAAAAAAAAGTCATTTTACGATACACCAATATTAAGTCACTACTAATTTTTTTTATTTTTGCCTCCAGGATTATTGCTGGGGCTCAGTGCCTGCACTATGAATCCACTGTTCCTGGAGGCTATTTTTTCCCCTTTTGTTGCCCTTGTTGTTTTTTTTTTATCATTGTTGTGCTTATTATTGCTGTTATTAATGTCCTTGTTGAATAAGACAGAGAGAAATCGAGAGAGGAGGGAAAGACAGAACGGGAGAGAAAGACACCTGCAGACCTGGTTTACCGCTTGTGAAGCGACCCCCCTGCAGGTGGAGAGCTGGGGGCTCAAACCCAGATCCTTACATCGTCACTAATATATATATATATATTTTTTTTTCCCTCCAGGGTTATTGCTGGGGCTCGGTGCCTACACCATGAATCCACTGCTCCTGGAGGCTATTTCCTTTTGTTGCCCTTGTTGTGTTATCATTGTTGTGGTTACTATTATTATTGTTGCTATTGATGTCATTGTTATTGGATAGGAAGAGAGAAATGGAGAGAGGAGGGAAAGACAGAGAGCAGGAGAGAAAGATAGACACCTGCAGACCTGCTTCACCCTTTGTGAAGTGATCCCCTGCAGGTGGGGAGTTGGGGAGGGGGGGCTCGAACAGAGATCAATACACGGGTCCGTGGGTTTAACCCGCTGCGCTACCGCCCAACCCCCACTAATAAAATTTTAAAGAAATTATTTTAGATCTGGGCAAGCGTTAATAGCATACTGGTTATGCAACAAGACTGTCATTCCTGAGGCTCTAAAAATCCCAGATTCAATCCCTCACACCACCATAAACCAGACCTGAGCAGTGTTCTGGTAAAATAATAATAATAGGGAGTCAGTCGGGTGGTAGCACAGCGGGTTAAGCGCATGTGGAGCAAAGCACAAGGACCAGCATAAGGATTCCTGTTAGAGCCCCAGGGGCTCCCCACCTGCGGAGGAGACGTAGAGAAACAAGGGCAACAAAAGGGAAAATAAATTTTAAAATAATAAAAACAGAGAGTCAGCAGTAGCGCAACGGGTTAAGCGCAGGTGGCGCAAAGCGCAAGGACCAGCATACGGATCCGGGTTCGAGCCCCAGGCTCCCCACCTGCAGGGGAGTCGCTTCACAAGTTGTAAAGCAGGTCTGCAGGTGTCTATCTTTCTCTCTCCCTCTCTTTCTTCCCCTCCCCCTCTCGGTCTTTCCCTCCTCTGTCCATTTCTCTCTGTCCTATCCAACAATGACGACAATAATAAGTACAACAATGAAACAAGGGCAACAAAAGTGAATAACTAAATATTAAAATAATAAAAATAATAGTAAATGGTCTGGGAGGTGGTTCAGTGGATGTCTTGGATTCTCAAGTAGGAGATCCTTAGCTCAATTCCTGACAGCACATGTACCAGCACATGTCTGGGTCTTTCTCTCTGTTCGCCTATCTTTCTTGTTAATAAATAAAGAAAATCTTATAAAAATAATACTTTCTTCTTCTTCTAGCGTTTGCCCTTCTTCCGTAGCCAGTCAACAGCGTCAGGTTGAGCCTGATGTAAAGTTTCGAGACCTCCTTTGAATCTGGAGAGGTGGCAGTCATTGACTATGTGGGTCATAGTCTGTCTGTAGCCGCAGGGGCAGTTCCGGTCGTCTCTGGCTCCCCAGCGATGGAACATAGTGGCGCACCGGCCATGGCCTGTTCGATAGCGATTGAGGAGGGCCCAATCATAACGTGCTAGGTCAAAGCCGGGTTGACGCTTGCAGGGGTCTGTGATGAGGTGTTTGTTCTTGACCTCAGCTGACTGCCAACTCTGTTTCCAAGAGTCTGGAACAGAGAAGTTCAGTGTAGGCATAGGGGACCAGATTGGGTGATGAGACGTCAAGCGTTGGACAGGGTGGGCGAAGATATCCGCGTATATTGGCAGGTCCGGTCGAGCGTAGACATGGGAAATGAACTTAGATGATGCCGCATCCCGACGAATATCTGGCGGGGCGATGTTGCTAAGAACTGGCAGCCATGGAACCGGGGTGGAACGGATGGTTCCAGAAATGATCCTCATGGAGGAATATAATTTGGAATCGACCAAGTGGACATGGGGGCTACGGAACCATACTGGGGCACAGTATTCTGCAGTGGAATAGCATATTGCCAGAGATGATGATCGTAGTGTGGAAGCGCTCGCGCCCCATGAGGAGCTGGCCAGTCTTGCAATGATGTGATTCCTCGCGCCCACCTTTGCTGCAGTTTTTATGAGATGTTGGTGAAATGACAGGGTGCGATCGAGAGTAACGCCAAGATAGACTGGCTGGGCTTCATGCCGGATTCTCGTACCGCCAAGCTGCACATTAAGCTCACGCGAGGCCGAGGCATGGTGTAGATGGAAAACAGATAATAAAATAATACTAATAAAAGTTATTATTATTATTTGAGTCTATGGGTATAACACTATGAACAGACCAGATTTCATCTGATCTCATAAGCTGAGCAGAGCTGGACCTGGCTAGTACTTGGATGGGAGACTATCTGGAAATATCAGGTGCTATAGGCTTTTGAAAAAACAATAATAAGGGGCTGGGTGGTGGCACACCTGGTTAAACCACACATTACAGTGCACTAAGGCCCTGGTTCAAGCCTCTGACCCCCACCTGAAATGGTGCAAGTCTCTCTCTCTCTCTCTCTCTGGTATCAGTATTAGGAATCCACTGCTCCTGGTGGCCATTTTTTCCATTTTATTGGACAGGACAGAGAGAAATTGAGAGAGTAGGGGGAGATAAAGATAAAGAGGAAGTGGTCCAGGAGGTAGTACAGTAGATTAAGCATTAGATCCTGAATTCAATCCCCACAGCACATGTACCAGAGTGATGTCAGATTCTTTCTCTCTCTTTCTAATTTTTTTTTGAATTTATTTATTTCCTTTTGTTGTATTTGTTGTTTTATTGTTGTAGTTATTATTGTTTTTGATGTTGTCGTTGGATAGGACAGAGAGAAATGGAGAAAGGGGGGGAAGACAGAGAGGGGGAGAAAGATAGACACCTTCAGACCTGCTTCACCACCTGTGAAGGGACTCCCCTGCAGGTGGGGAGCTGGGGGCTTGAACCAGGATCCTTAGGCCGGTCCTTGTGCTTTGCGCCACGTGCGCTTAACCCGCTGCGCTAACGCCCGACTCCCTCTTTCTAATTTTTTTATTTCTTTATTGGGGAATTAATGTTTTACATTCGACAGTAAATACAATAGTTTGTACATGCATAACATTTCTCAGTTTTCCCCTCTTTCTCTCTCTTTTCTCCTACTTTCTTTTTAAATTATTTTATTTTATGTTATTTTATTTTATTACCAGAGCACTACTCAGCTCTGGCTTATGGTGGTACAGAGGACTGAACCTGGGACTTCAGAGCCTTAGGCTTGAGAGTCTCTTTGCATAACCATTATGCTATTTACCCCTGCCCTCTTCCTACTTTCTAATAAATAAATAAATAAATAAATAAAATATTTAAAAGAATGAGAGAGAGGGGGAGGAAGAAAGAGAGAGAAGGAGAGAGAAAGATAGACATCTGCAGACTGTTCATGTTCCCTTCAGGTGGGGACCCAGGGGCTCAAACCTAGGTTCTTGCTCTTTTTACTATGTGCACTTAACTGGGTGCACCACTGCCTGCCGGTCTCTCTCCCTTTCTATTTATATCTCCCCCTTCCCTCTAAATTTTTCTCTGTCCTATCAAATAAATAAACAAAATCTAATGGGGCCAGGTGGTGGCGCACCTTGTTGAGCACACATGTTAGTTACAATGCGCAAGGATCCCTGTCCCCACCTGCAGGGGGAAAAAGCTTCACAAGTGGTGAAGCAGTGCTGCGGGTTTCTCTCTCTCTCTCCCTCTCTATCCCACCCTTCCCTTTCATCTTCTGGCTGTCTGTATCCAATAAATAAAATAAAGATAATAAAAAATAAAAACAAAATCTAAAATAATAATAATAATTTGGGTGGAAGATGGCTCAACTGATAGAGAGCACACTTTGCTGTTTGTGTGGGGGGGGGTAAGCCCACCCAACAGATAGAAAACAGCTTTATGAGTGGTGAAGCAGGGCTGCAGGTGTCTCTGTCTCTCTCATTCTCCCATCCAAGTACTAACCAGGCCCAACCCTGCTTAGCTTCTGAGATCAGAAGAGATCGGGCATGTTCAGGGTGGTGGTATGGTAGACTGTCTCTCTTACTCTCTATCTCCCCCTCCCCCTCCCCTCTCAATTTCTCTGTCTCTATCCAATAAAAAAAATAATAAAAGAGATTTTCATGCATATGATTGAGGTCCCAGGTTCTGTTCCCAGCACCACAATAAACTAGAGTTGAGTGATGCTCTGTTTATTTCTTTCATTAAAATAAATAAAATAGGGTGGGGGGATAGCATAATGGTTATGCAAAGCTCTCAAGTCCCATGTTCAATCCCCCATACCACCATAAGCCAGAGCTGAGCAGTACTCTGGTAAAAATAAATAAATAAATAAATAAATAAATAAATAAATAAATAAATGGGCTGGGTGGTGGTACACCTGGTTGATTGTACACATTATAGTGTGCAAGGACCCAGGTTCAAGTCTCTGGTCCCCACCTGAAGGGGGAGCTTCATACATGATGAGGTAGTGCTGCAGGTGTCTTTCTGACTTTCATCTTCTTTTTTAAAAATTTATTTATTTATTTTTTAAAGATTTTGTTTATTAATGAGAAAGATAGGAAGAGAGGAAAAAAACATGTCACCCTGGTTGGTACATGTGCTGCTAGCGCTTGAACTCAGGAACTCATGCTTAAGAGTTCAGTGCTTTATCCACTGAACCATCTCCCAGACCACTTATTTATATATTTTTAATATTTATTCCCTTTTGTTGCCCTTATCATTATTTATATTTATTTATTCCCTTTTGTTGCCCTTGTTGTTTTATTGTTGTAGTTATTATTGATGTCATTTAAAAAAATTTTTACTTATTGTAGGCTAGAGACAAAGAGAAATTGAGAGAGGAGGGGGAGAAAGTGAGGGAAAGAGACACAGAGACAACCGCCCTGCTTCTGCATTTGTAAAGCTTTCCCCCTGCACGTGGGGACCAGGGGCTTGAACCTGGGTCCTTCCACGGGTCCTTCCACGGGTCCTTGAGCGGGTCCTTGCGCCTTGCGCTATGGGCGCTTAACCCGCTGCGCTACCACCCGACTCCCAGTCTTTGATTATTTTTTCAGGATGCCATGTTTTGGAGAGAAAATATTAAAGCCCAATACATTTTCCCATTCAAGTAAAGGAAAATGAGGACCCGAGGCGCCCCCTGATGGTCTATCAGTTTGCAGAACCAGCCATCTCCCAGGTGCCTTTAATATCTGAAAACCGCACGTCTGCCGGCCAGTGAATTTTGGATGCCGATTGGTTGGATTTGGGCAGACGGCAAGGTGGGAGGGGCGCGCCGGGGGCGGTGCTGATTGGTCGGAGGAAGCCAGCCGGGGAAACTTCCGGGAATGTCGGCGCTCCCGCGTTCCAGCGAGCTGCATCCGGCGGCCGCGGGGCCTGGGGCTCCCCCTGCGGGCAGCTCAGCTGCGCGCAGAGGCTAGCGGCCGACTGACTGGGTGGGTGGTGGGCAGCGGGAGGGGACGGGGATGGACCGACCCTCGGGTTGTGCAGATGAGGGCTCGGCAAGGTGTGGCGAGTAAGAATTCCATTCCCTGGCTCCACACCAGATTCCATACCCTCTTCTCCATCGACTCCCCCTGTTCGGGGCTTGGAACTGGAAAAACATCCAGGGAGGGGGGCTGTCCAGCTCTAAAACCATTTGTCCAGAGACCCTCAGATTCTAATCTTGAATTTGAAGGCTCCCGGGCAAGTTCGTTCTTAACTTCTTGGAATAGTTAGAGGGTGCGAGGGTGCCTAAGTGTGGTAGATATAGGCCTTGGGACGTGCAGCATGAGGGGGGAAGGATCCAAGTGTTAAGCCTCCATCCCCCCTCCCCGCCCCTTCTAGTGGGGTGCTGAGGCTCGGGCAGCATGACGACGGAGACCTTCGTGAAGGATATCAAGCCCGGGCTCAAAAATCTGAACCTCATCTTCATTGTGCTGGAGACAGGTGGCTATGCCCTCCTCCCCTCCCCCCACTTTTACGCGGGTTCCTGGTTCCTGGGGTGGCGAGTTGTTGGGAGGGAAGGAATACCAACCTGGTTCTTATTTTGTCTTTAAGGCCATATTTATTTATGTGTGAAAGAGACCAGAGTAGTACTCGGCTTTGGCATGAGGTGGTTTTGGAGATGGAAACAGACCTCTGGGCCCTCAAGCATGCAAGTTGATTTCTTCTTTCCTGCCCTTTCTTTCTCTCTTCCTGTTTGTCTGTTAATACGAGAGCAAAAGCATCAATCTAACACATGCAATGGTGAGGATCCAACGTGGAACCTCTGACTTGAGGCTTTATCCATTCTGCCACCTCCCTGGACCACAAGTTGGTGCTTATTTATCTCTGCTACCCTAGAATGGCAGTGTGCCCTGCCATCCATCCCCAGTCTCGCAGATCCCTGCCAGAGACCTACTGTCCTTTGAACTCTTGTGGGTTGTAAGTTTCCAGTCATTGCCAAGAGGACCTCTCTTAGAACTCTCACCGTGGTGCTGGCTGCTCCACTGCTATTTCCAACCTATCCTCATCCTGTCCCAGGCATCTGTTTTTGCCCTGTTTACATAATCTTTTTCCTCACCAGCATCTAGATCTCATTCTCTGACTACCCACATTCCTGTTTACTTGACCACCCTTATCTGTCATTTTCAGGCCGAGTCACCAAGACAAAGGACGGGCATGAGGTTAGAACTTGTAAAGTGGCAGACAAAACGGGCAGCATCAATATCTCTGTCTGGGATGATGTGGGCAACCTGATCCAACCTGGGGATATTATCCGACTAACCAAAGGGTAAGCCAACTGATGACTCCTGGTTATCCAAGGACAGAGTGGGCTTTCGAATGCCTGTAACTCCTCTGAGACTCGACATTCTGCTTCTTGTGCCCCCACAGCTATGCGTCAGTGTTTAAAGGCTGTCTGACACTGTACACTGGTCGTGGAGGTGACCTTCAAAAGATTGGCGAGTAAGTAGGAGATATGGGGATGTAGAATCACCAGTCCAAGAAGGAAAGGTTAAGGTTTGCAAGGAAGTAGCACGAGAGTGTGCAGTTCATGTCTGATATCAGCACTTTTTTCCCTTTTCTTTCTTTCTTTCTATCTTTTCTTTTTTTCCCCCTTTTTCCCCCTCCAAGATCATTGCTGGGGCTCGGTGCCTGCACTATGAATCCACTGCTCCTGGAGGCCATTTTCTCCATTTTGTTGCCTTTGTTGTTTTTATTGTTGCCACTGCTGTTGTTCTTGGATGGGACAGAGAGAAAGCGAGGGGGGGGGAAGAAAGATAGACACCTGCGGTGCCAGGTGGTGGCACACCTAGTTAAGCGCACACTAAGCTCAAGGACCCGGGTTCAAGCCCACTTACAGGGGCTCCACTTCAATCTCTATCTCCTCATACTCTCAATTTCTCTTTGTCCTATCTAATAAAGAAAAGTTGTAATTATAAAAAAGAAGAAGAAAGATAGGTAGACACCTGCAGACCTGCTTCACTGCCTGTGAAGCGACCCCCTGCAGGTGGAGAGCCTGGGACTGGAACTGGGATCCTTGCTCAGGTCTCTGAGCTTTGTGCCATGTGTACTTAACCCACTGTGCTACCATCTGGCCTCCTTTGCTTTTCTTTTTTTCCACTGGGGTTATCGTTGGAGCTTGGTGTTGGATGCCTACATAACAAACAGTTCCACTATTTTTGGTGGCTTTTTCCCCCTTCCTTTTTCTTTCTTTTTTTGATAGAAACAGAGAGAAGTAGGGAGAGAGAAAGAAAGACACCCACAGGACTGCTCCTCCTAGAGCTTTGTCCAGTCCTCCACGTGATAACATATGCACTCTACTGGGTGCTCCCCCACTTATCCCTCCCTTCCTTTTGTGTTTAACCTTTCAGTTACTTTACTGAAAAGTATATCCGTTAGTACCAATACGTAATGATGGCTGGGTAGATCATAGGTTCCTTTCTCTTTATTTCTTTCTCTCTTTTTTCTAAGAGGCCTGATGATTAGGGGCCAACATGTGGGTAGCAGGCACCTTTCCATGGCTCCAGCCAGCCCCTCTGGGAGAGCACCCAGGAGCCACAGGGCACAGGGCCATCCTGACCAAACCACAGCCCAGTGGAGTCGTAGGAAGGGGGTCTGGTGCTGTGTAATAGCATTGCATCTCCTCAGCTCCACCTACCCAGGCTAACTGAAGGTGCACAGTGCAGGGGATCCTGGGGGTGGGAGCCCTACCTTTCCTGACTTCTCCAAAGTAGATGGTGGGATGCTGTACCTGCACTCTGGGACTAGCCTTCACTCTTTTGTTTAAATTTTTTATTTTTTATTGCTTTTACTAGAGGTTCATCACTCTGGCATGACTATTTCAGATAGCTGCAGAGAGACAAAGGGGGAGAAGTCATTACTTCATTACCACAGCACTAAAGCTTTCTCCAGTGTGTATGTGTGTGTGTGTGGGGGGGCAGGTTTAACTTGGGTCACATGCATAACAAAGCAGACACACTGACCAGGTGAACTGTCTTGCCTGATCTCTTTTTTATTTATTAATGAGAAAGATAGGAGGGCGGAGAGAGAGAACCAGACATCACTTTGGTACATGTGTTGCCTGGGATTGAACTCAGTATCTCATGTTTGAGAGTCCAATAGTCCAATGCTTTATTCACTGCTCCACCTCCTAGACCACAAAGCTTTTCTGTTTCTTTGTATCAGAGCACTGCTGCTCAACTCTGGCTTATGTGGTGCTGAGGACTAAACCTGGGACTTTTAGTGCCTCAGGCATGGAAGTTTTTTTTTTTTAACATTTATTTATTCCCTTTTGTTGCCTTTGTTTTATTGTTGTGTTGTAGTTATTGTTGTTATTGATGTCATCGTTGTTAGACAGGACAGAGGGGGAGAGAAAGACAGACACCTGTGAAGCGACTCCCCTGCAGGTGGAGAGCCGGGGGCTCGAACTGGGATTCTTTTTTTTTTTTTTTTTTAATCAGAGCACTGCTCACCTCTGGCTTATGTTGGGGGGGGGGGGATTGAACCTGGGACTTTGGAGCCTCAGGCATGGAGAGTCTGTTTGCATAACCACTATGCATCTACCCTCTGCCTTTTTTTTTTAACCAGAGCACTGCTCAGCTGTGGTTAGTGGTGGGGGTTGGGGGGTTGAATCTGGGAGGGTCAAGCCTCAGGCATGAGAATCTTTTTGCATAACCACATTATACCATCTCCCCCACCCTTTTTGATTTATTTTGATTTTTCCTTTTTAAAAAATATTTATTTATGGTTCGAGCCCCCGGCTCCCCACCTGCAGGGGAGTCGCTTCACGGGCGGTGAAGCAGGTCTGCAGATGTCTATCTTTCTCTCCCCTCTTTCTCTGTCTTCCCCTCCTCTCTCCATTTCTCTCTGTCCTATCCAACAACAAAGCAACATCAACAATGGCAATAATAACCGCAACAAGGCTGCAACAACTAGGGCAACAAAAAGGGGGGAAAATGGCCTCCAGGAGCGGTGGATTCATGGTGCAGGCACCGAGCCCAGCAATAACCCTGGAGGAAAAAAAAAAAAAAAAATATATATATATATATATATATATATATATATATATATTTATTAATGAGGGAGAGAAACAGCATTACACTGGTATATACAAAACCAGAGATTAAACTAAGGAACTCATAATTTTATTCCAGGTGCCTTTTAGGACTATACCACTTCATAGGTTGCTTTTTTTTTTTAATTAATTGATTGAATAGAGACGGAGAAATCCAGAAGGAGGGACAGAGAGGGAGAGAGACAGAGACACTTGCAACACTACTTTACCGCCTCTGAAGTTTTCCCCCTGCAGGTGGAGGCCAGGGGCTTGAATCTGGGTCCTTGAGCTTTGTAATATATGTGCTTAGTCAGGTGTGCCACCTTTGGCCCCACTTTTTTTTTTTTTAAGATTTACTTTTTTTTTTTCATTACCATCAGGGTTATCGCTGCAACCTGCTGTCCAGAATTATGATTCCACTGCTCCCAGCTGCCATTCTATCTCTTTTTTCTTAAATATTTTTTTAATATATGAATTCTTTTTTAAAATATTTACTCATTTATTCCCTTTTGTTGCCCTTGTTTTATTGTTGTTGTTACTGATGTCATTGGATAGGACAGAGAGAAATGGAGAGAGGAGGGGGAGACAGGAGAGAAAGATAGACACCTGCAGACCTGCTTCACCACCTGTGAAGCGACTCCCCTGCAGGTGGGGAGCCGGGGGCTCGAACAGGGATCCTTAAGCCAGTCCTTGCGCTTTGCGCCATGTGCTTCTAGCCCACTGTGCTACCACCCAACTCCCAAGATTTTTTTTTTTTTATATTTATACCCTTATGTTGCCCTTGTTTTTTTCTTATTGTTGTTATAGTTGTTGTTGTTGTTGTTGGGTAGAACAGAGAGAAATGGAGAGAGGAGGGAAAGACGGGGGAGAGAAAGACAGATACCTGCAGACGTGTTTCACCACTTGTGAAATAACTCCTCTGCAGGTGGGGAGCTGGGGGCTTGAACCAGGGACCTTATGTCGGTTCTTGTGTTTTGCACCGTGTGCGCTTAATCCACTGTACCACTGCCTGCCCCCCCATTTTATCCTTTTTTATTTTTTCTTTATTTTATTTGACAGGTCAAGAGAGCAATTGAGAGGGGAGGAGGAAATAGAGAGGGGGGTGGGGGAACCAGGCGGTGGTGCACCTGGTTGAGTGCTCAATTTACTGTGTGCAAGGACCTGGGTTCAAGCCCTCACTTGCAGGGAGAAGCTTCAAAAATGGTGAAGCAGTGCTGCAGGTGTCTATCTCTCTCTGTATCTTCCCTTCCTATCAATTTCTCTCTGTCTCTATCCAATAAATAAATAAATAAAGATAATAAAAATGTTAAAAAAAAAAAAAAAGAGGGGTTTGGTGGTGGAGATCGCACAGTAGTTATGCAGAGAAACTCTTGTGCCTGAGGCTCCACAGTTGAAGATTCAGTCCTCCTCCCCCTACAGCCACCACCATAATGGTGTTTTGGTTAAAAAAAAAGAGAGAGAGAGAGAGAGGGTACCAGGCGGTGGTAACACAGCAGGTTAAGTGCACAGACCAGCATAAGGATCCCAGTTCAAGCCCCCAGCTCCCCACCTGCGGGGGCGGGTGGCTTCACAAGCAGTGAAGCAGGTCTGCAAGTGTCTCTTTCTCTATCCTCTCTGTCTTCCCCATCTCTCTCGATTTTTCTCTGTGCTATCAAACAACAACAAGGGCAACAAAACGGGGAAAAAAATGACCTCCAGGAACAGTGGATTCGCAACGCAGGCACGGAGCCCCAGCAATAACCCTGGAGGCAAAAAAAAGTGTAGGAGAGAGAGAGGCTGAGTGGTGACTCGCCTGGTTGAGCACGTTACGATGCACAAGAACTCAGGTATGAGCCCCCAGTCCCCACCTGCAGTGGGAAAGCTGTGTGAGTGGTGAAGCAGTGTTGCAGCTGTTTCTCTGTTTCTTTCCCTATCACCCCCTTCCCTCTCAGTTTCTGGTTGTCTCTATTAAATAAAGATAATAAAAAATTATTTTTAAAAATAGAGAAATTGTGGTCCGGGAGGTGGCGCAGTGGCTAAGGCACTAGCCTCTCAAGCGTGAGGTCCTGAGTTCAATCCCCAGCAGCACATGTACCAGAGTGATGGCTGGTTCTTTCTCTCCTCCTATCTTTCTCATGAATAAATAAATAAATTCTTAAAAAAAAAAATAGGGGGTCGGGCGGTGGCGCAGCGGGTTAAGCGCATGTGGCGCAAAGTGCAGGGACCAGCGTAAGGATCCCGGTTCGAGCCCCCGGCTCCCCACCTGCAGGGGAGTCGCTTCACAGGCGGTGAAGCAGGTCTGCAGGTATCTATCTTTCTCTCCCCCTCTGTCTTCCCCTCCTCTCTCCATTTCTCTCTGTCCTATCCAACAACGAATTGCATCAACAAGGGCAATAATAATAGCCACAACGAAGCTACAACAAGGGCAACAAAAGGGGGAAAAAAAAATAGAGGACCTAGTGGGGGGTGGTATTGTTATATGGGAAACTGGGAATGTTATGCATGTACAAACTATTGTATTTACTGTTGAATGTAAAACATTAACTCCCCAATAAAGAAATTAAAAAAAAATAAATACCTGCAGACCTACTTCACTGCTAGTGAAGCCTTCCCCCTGCAGGTGGGGACAGGGACTTGAACCCAGATCCTTGCACATGTTGATGTGTGCCTAACTAGGTGTGCCACTGCCCAGCCCCCTCCATATATATATCAATGAGAGAGATTAAAGACTAGAGCATTGCACAGTTTATGGTGGTGCTTGCAGTTGAACCGGGGACCTCTGAGCTTCAGGCATGAAAGTCTTGCAGAATCATTATGCTGTCTTCCCAGCACTTTATTTATTTAACGAGAGAGAGATACCAGAGCACTATTCCAGCGTCTGAGGATTATTCCAGCCACCCAGACTGAAACTTGCAATCTAAAGCATACAAGTCCCTGAGCCGCCCCTTTATCTGGACCTGTCTGGGTCTGAGATCTCCAGCAATAGGTCAAAAGGTGGGTCTGCTACTTTGGCTGATGTCTTCCCTTGCAGATTCTGTATGGTTTATTCTGAAGTTCCTAACTTCAGTGAGCCAAACCCAGAGTACAGCGCTCAGCAGCCACCCAACAAGACGGTAAGTCCCATGGCCATGGGGAAAGAGAGCCAAGAATCTTGGTGGAGAGCAAGGACTGAGTGTGGAATTTGTGCCTGCAGGTGCAGAGTGACAGCAGCCCTACAGCTCCCCAGCCACCTGCGGGTTCCCCTGCTACTCCTCCAGGTAAACTTGTTTCCACTTATCCACTAGTCATCATCCTAGCTCCCCTTTCCTCCCCAGCCTTGAAGGATGATGTGTTTCCCTTCTCCCTTTTCCTAACCTCTCTTCTCAGTCTATCCTCTTCCACCTATTTTGTTTTTGTCAGAGCACTGCTCAGCTCTGGCTTTTGATTCGGGCCAGGAATTGAACCTGGAACCTCAGTCTCAAGCATGAAAGTGTATTACAGGAGGCCGGGTGGTAGTGCATGAGGACCCAGGTTTGAACCCTACTCTCCACCTGCTGTGGGGAGGGTACTTCACAAGAGGTGAAGCAAGTCTGCAGTTATCTATCATTCTCTCTCCCTCTCTATCTCCCTCCCCCTCTCAATTTCTCTCTGTCCTGTCAAATAAATTACAAAGAAAAAAAAAAAATCTCCAGGAGTAGTGGATTTATAGCATTGGCACTGAGCCCCAAAAGAGGAAAGGTGGTCTGCCAGAGGTGGAACGTGGATTCATCATGCAGGCATGGAGCTCCAGCAATACCCTGGTAGAAAAACACAAAACATTGGGTCAGGGGAGATAGCATAATGGTTATGCAAAGAGACTCTCATGTCTCAGGCTTCAAAGTCCCAGGTTCCTTAAGCGCATGTGGTGCAAAGTGCAAGGGCTGGTTTAAGGATTCCAGTTTG
>NW_026647675.1:0-84775 GCF_950295315.1 Erinaceus europaeus | reverse complement strand
ACTGACAAGCATGAGGTCTCTGGTTCAATCCCCAGCCTCATATGAGCCAGAGTGATGCTCTCTAGTCTCCTCTCTCACTCTTTCTCTCTTGTTAAGAAGTAAGTTTTTAAGTTCCCACTGGACCCAGCAGTGGGAGTGGCAACTCAGTAGTAGATTACATGCCTTACATATGTGGCGTCCTGAGTTCAATCACTGGGATAGCATAAGAAAGAGCAGCACTCTGACTTGTCTCTCTCACAAAATAATAAAATAAATTTAGAAGATAAATTTTAAAAACAATTATCCTGGGCTACAGAGACAACTCACCAGGTAGGGCACATGCTTCGTCATGTGCAGGACCAGGTACAAGTCCCAGTACCACACGTTATGCACTATGGCACCAAAGGAAGTCCCAGAGCTATAGTGTGTATGTGCCTGTCTGTCTCTAAAAGCAGCCTGGAACAATGAAATTGCATACAGGTAAGACCCTGACGCTGCTGTTGACGCCAGCACACCATCACTACCACTACCACCACCAACAACAAATACACCTACACACTGTTAACAGGGCTTCACTGAGGCTACACACTCAGATGATTCTACTACTCCTGGCAAAATCAGTTTCTCTTCTCTTTTCCAGATAGAGGGTTAGAGAGAGAGAGGAAGGGAGAAGACAGAAGTGAAGAGACACTACAGTACTGGTGCACTGCTCATGCCCTTTGCATGGTGCTGCTATGTGGTGGGAGGGTGCTCAAGTCCAGTAAAGCAGGGTAAAGCATGCATGCTACTGGGTAAGCCCCAATTTCTAAATAAATAAATCCCCCTACAAGCATTCCAGGATGCTTAACCCCACATTCAACTGGTCAGAGTTTACCCCAACACCAGAGACTCAGACCAGCACAGAATCAAGAGAAAAAGGCAGGGAGGGAGCTCTGGGTTAGGAAGGAAAAGCACTTAGTGGCCCAAGTCTGATTTGTCGTGCCCTCTGCAGTGTGGTCCTCCACATCAGTATCGGCAGATAAATATTATTCCCTATGTGAAAAACCTTACCTCTTCCCACTCTCTCCCAACTGTCAGGACTTTCCAAAAGCCAGTCTTGGACTTTCAAAAGGGTCATCATTTTGAGGTTCTCTTTCAATTGGTTGGTGTCAGGGTCCTACTCTCTTACCTTGATATTTCTCAAGAATCTGCAGAGGCTACCCACAAATAATGATAGTCATAGCTTGAACTCACTGCCCCCCCACCAAAAAAAAAAGTGTGGCTGTGGCCAAAATGGGCAGGATCCCTTAGCATTATGCCCACCCAGTTCCAAGCAGATGGAACTCACTCCATACTCTATTTCCTTACCAAATTCTTTTTTTCTTTAATTGAGGAGGTTAATGCATTACAGTGGATTCACTGACACACATACACATTCATATGTACCAGCCCCTAAAGTTTCCTCCCTCTCCTGCCTCCCTACCAGATTCTAACTCAGTTTTGTACCTCATTAAAGAAACTATGTTAATCTTCTACTCACATTTGCCTAAGAAGAAGGGTTAAACACTGAGAGCCAGGTGGTGGCCCACCCAGTTAAGCATATAAATTACCCGGGTTTGAGCCCCCACTCCCCACCTGCAAGGGGGTAAGCAGTGAAGCAGGTCTGCGGGTGTTTGTCTCTTTCTTTCCCTCTCTATCTCCCCTGCCCTTTCAATTTTTCTCTCTCCTATTAAAGTATAATAGAAAGAAAGAAAAGGCAAACTGGCCACAAGGAGCTGTGGATTCATAGTGCTAGCACCAAGCCCCAGTGATAACGCTGGTGGCAATAAAAAAAAAAGTATTAATAAATAAAATAAAAGATACTTTAAAAATAAGAGGGGGGAAGTAGTAGCAAGCATTCTTTCTCATTTTGGGGAAAATTTCATTAAAAGGTAGCATTCAATGCACTGGCTGATTATGTTTCCATTAACTCTGTCCTTTCCACTGGCACCGCATTTTAATTTGCAAGTTTTACTTACTGACCCCAGAACTTAAACTTTTTTTGTACCGCTTTAGATGCAAATTATAAGCCTTGCCCTAGAGAGAAACTGTTAGGCTGAGTCTGACCTTTCCACTTAATATCATGTCTGTCATCTTCCTAACCAAGTCCCTGATCAGTTGCCAGGGCAACTGACTGACACCCCATCCCACCCCACCTGCCACTTAGAGACACACTATCAGGAAAGAAATTATTAGGACAAATCTGTCCTTACTAGTAGTAGTGTCTAAGGACCTACAGTGCCTCTCACTGAAAAAGCCAAGTAGGCTTGCATCAGAGTTCCTACTGGGGAAAAAAAATAGTATTTTATATAAATGTAGACAGACATAGATATAGGTATAAATGTATATGTGTAGTGTTAGGAATAGCAAAGGAAATATTTCTGGCTCTTTCTAACATTCAACTCCATTGGGTAAGTTCAGTTGCCTAGACAAATGATCAAACAGCTCACTAGAAGAGAAGTCTACTCTGAAAGTTTAGAAGCGTCCCCAATGTGACCACACTGTCTTCCAAAAGTCTCCTAACAAGTAATCTACAGAAAAGGGCATACTTCTATCCCAAATTAATCATTTTACTTAAAGTACCTCCACAGGTAACTGCACTCCACAACAAAGACCTACACAGAAAAGACAGATGTGTGGCAGATTCAAATATTTTTAATATTTTATTTATTTATTAACGAGAGAGAAAGAATCAGACATCACTCTGGTACATGTGCTGCCAGGGATTGAACTCAGGACCTCATGCTTGAGAGTCCAATGCCTTATCCACTCACTGTGCCATCTCCCGGACAACAGCAGATTTTTAAAACCTAACACAAGCTATGAACTATCTCAACTCCAGTCAATCCTGTTACAAGGAACCCTAAGCACCTGTGTAGGGAATGATCAGTCACTGAGTACTCCCATGAAACAACAATGTGTCGTCTGGGAGGTGGCGCAGTGATAAAGCTTTGGACTCTCAAGCATGAGGTCCTGAGTTCGATCCCAAGCAGCACATGTGCCAGAGATGTCTGGTTCTTCCTCTCTCCTCTTATCTTTCTCATTAATAAATAAAATCTTTAAAAAAAAAAGAAAGAAAAAAGAAAGGACAATTGTTCACTATTCCCTTACCTCCAACCTCTTGCTGAGATCAGACAGATTCCATTCAATCTCCTCCCTCTCTACTCTCCCACTTTCTCCTCACCACAGATCCTTACTTGCAGCCACTTAAGCAGGCTCAACAATAAAATTTTTGACAACTCATCCAACCAATGCACTTTCTTCCCCTGCTTCACAAGTCAAATTTTAGGAAGAGCTGTAAACACCCCATCCTACTCCTGGCTGTGCACCACTCCTCAAACCACAAGAAGCCATCTTATCTCCAGTCATTTCTCTGAAGCATTCCCAGCTCAGTCGAAACATAATCACTAAATCCAAAGTGCTTTCCTTACTCAGTCCCACAGCAGCTTTGATTTTATTTTCGAGAATCACTCTTCCTTTGGCTTATAAGCAGCATATCCTCATTTTCTTTTTTTAAAGATTTTTATTTAATATTCTTATTTATTTATTATTCAGATAGTGAGAAATTGAGAGGAGAACAACAGAGAGGGAAAAAGAGAAACCTGCAACTCTGCTTCACCACTTGGGTAGCTTTCCCCCCTGCAAGTGGGGACCAGGAGCTTGAACCCAGGTCCTTACACACTGTTCTGTGTGCACTTGACCAGGTTCACCACCACCTGGCCCCAAACTTTCTCCTTTTCCACCTATGTCCTTTAGCCAGTTTCTCCTTGGCAGTTTCTCTCCTTCACTCTGCCCCCTAAAGTGAAGGTAGGATTTCATTATAGAGTCCTGGGTTCTTCTTGCCCTTTCTCTTTCCAATCTCCCTGAGTAATCTCATTCACTCTGATGCCTCTTCTTGAGCCTCAAAGCCATATATTCAATATACTGGATGTCTCCCACTGAATGTCTTCCAGATACATAATGCATTCAGAAATGTGCCCAATTCATTCTTGTTCCCTTGAATTCTCAAATGAGAGAGATGGTCATCTTCCTTGAAGGCTCCTCCTTCAACCCCTAGAACCATCAACAGACTCCATTAATGCCACTTCCAAAACTGCTTTCAGCTCCATCTACTGCCCCCTTCACTTCTGTAACTCTCTTAATTCAAGCCAGCATGTTCTCTTCTCTGGGTAAGTAGAACAGCCCAACTGGTCACCTCTCCTCTAGCCCTGAGTCTACTCTTTGCAGAAAGATTTATTAGTGTCACTTCTTGCCATGAAATTTTAAAGCTCCTCAATCTAACCAAAGATGATTTTTCTAATAACGTTTTTATTGGGGGAGAATAATGAATGACAGCACCTTTGTATGTACGTGTGTAAGGTTTCTCATTCTGTGTAACAGGTGTCTGCTACATACTCTTATTCCCTATCAAGTAGACCAAACCCCCTCTCCCCAGATCCCCTATTCTATTCCCTCCCCAGAGTCCCTTGCTTTGGTGCAGCACACCACCCCTAGTCCAAGTTTTATCCCATGTTCTTTCTCCCTTTCTAACTCTGTCTCCCAAGTTCCACTCACATGTGGAGTCATCCAGTATTCATACGTCTCTTCCTGACTCATTCCACCCAACACTTTTCCTTCTGCTTCCAGTGAAGGTGAGGCAAAGACCGAGATTTAAGAGTTTCTGTTCTGATGGCTAGGTCTTTGATAGTTGGCCTTGGCTCACCAACACTGCCATTCTGTCCTTTCTGCCTTCTCTTTCTCCTATATGTTTGCTCCTTTTGTAGCTTTTGTTTGAGATTACTTCATTTGGAACTAAGATTTCCTTTACTTCTTTTCCTGTAGGACTCCTTTCAGTAGTTCTTACAAGACAAGAGATGATTTGTTTTCATATTTGATAGACTCAATTACAGTTAACTTTAAACTTTTTAAAGACGATATACACGGCCTTTTTGAGACTGGAGTCTCACCTACCTTTCCAGTCTCATTTTTCACAGGCATTCTAAATTCCTAATGCACATTATACATATAATGTATATATATAATATACATATACATTTGGTTTTTTGCTCATTCTATCTCCAGAATAATCTTCACCAACCTCTTCTGAAACTCAACTCACTTCTAGACTATTCTAATTTGTTCTTTGAATCTCAGCTAAGATTTCCCCTTTCTCTCCCTTGTCTGCCTATATGTGCCAATAGCCTCCTGTCCTTCTTCAAGTCCACCCTCCATACTGTATAGATTCTCCTCTGAACCATTTAATGGGTAGAGAGGAGCCACGTCAACTTCCTCATCCCAGAGCATCTGGTATGGTACCTAGGACACATCTGCTATGTCACCAAAGCCTATCATTGCAAAAGATTCACAGATAGCTATTGAGAGCAGTTGGCATATAGCTTACTTGAGCAGTTAACATTTTCTGCACTCTTATGAGTACTATATGAAGCATTCCAGGTTGTAGACCATTATGCCACTGTCCATCCCGAAGGCATGTATGAAAATTACCTTAATGTACCACCCACAAGGTGGAACAGCGGATAAAGTGCTGGACTAACAAGCAGAAGGTTCCAAATTCCACGTCTGGTGTCACATGTACCAGAGTGATGCTCTGGTTCTCTCTCTCTCTCTCTCTCTCCTTTCTATCATTTATAAATAAATCAAGAAAGAAAGAGAATGTGGGGGTGGGAGAAAATTACCTTAATAGGTCAAAAAAAAAAAAAGAAAAAGTATTACCTTATGTGGTCAAGACGACTAAAGATCTTGAAGATCTGAAGATAAAGTAAATAAAAAGAAACAGAGGCGAGAGAGAAACAGCCACACGTCAAGGAAATAAGACTTTGGCTCCCTGTAGAGAATCTGAAAGGAAACTGGATCTTGATTTCAACCTTCCAACCTCCAAAACTGTAGAAGAATAAATATGTTGCTTCAAATCCAGTTTGTGGACGGAAAAAACAAACAAACAATAGGAAATGAGCATTCCATCCTTATCAAATTATCTGACAGCCCAGGATGTGTGGTACAATGGATGAAGCGTTGAACTCTCAAACATAGGATATTAAGTTCGATCCCCAGCATTACATGTAAGAGTAATGGCTCTCTCTCTCTACTTCTTTAACAAATAAAGCTTTGAAAATGGATTTTTTTTTTATTATTATTGTCTCTATTCCACTAAAGCCTCCACAGCATGCCATATGTTCCACCTCCAAAACATTTGGTGGGTTTTGTATTTATGTTAAAAGAGCACTTTACAAAATCAAATTTATATTTCAAGCTTAATAAAAAAGGGCCACCCTATTCATCTTTTTTTTTTTTTAACCTTGAGAGCTCCTGGTCAGGAATGTGGCAGAAAATTTAAGAGTACTTTTTTTCAATTATTGGATTTTAATCTATTCATCAACCTCTATCCAAAAGGTCTAGAAAAATGGTATGCTGGCATTTGTGTGGGAATGATAACCTTGGAGTTTAAGTGATACTAATGCAACTAACGACTTTTCAGCCCTTCCCAAAGATTAAACTCACTGAGGAGGAAGTTAGCCCCCAGGGGGGCCTCCATAAAATCCAGGGTGGTAATGAGCTGTACTTCCAGACAGCAATTAACGCTGTTGCCAGGAAGAACGAATACGTAGGTAGAGTGAAATCCTTTAGAGCTCTAAGTGACTCACTCCTGTCCCACAGAATATATGTCTGTCCACATTTCCACTAATTTCCCTTGAATAATGGTAAATGTTCCAGACAAAATCAAAACACATCAATCAATCTTTGAAGTCAATTGACTGCTGGACAGTCAGTTCCAATACAAACACTTGGAAATGCTACCTTCATCTTTAAGAAACAACTGTTGGGGGCTGGGCAGTAGCGCAGCAGCAGATTAAGCATACATGGCAAAATGCAAGGCCGGGTGAAAGGATCCCGGTGAAAGGATCCCGGTTCGAGCCATCCCCACTCCCTACCTGTAGGGGGGGGTCGTTTCACATGCAGTGAAGCAGGTATCCCCCCTCTTCCCCTCCTCTCTCGATTTCTCTCTGTCCTATCCAACAACGACGACAGCAATAACAACAATAATAACACTAAACAAGGGCAACAAAAGGGAAAAAATAACCTCCAGGAGCAATGATTCATAATGCAGGCACCAAGCCCCAGCAATAACCCTGGAGGGAAAGAAAGAGAGAGAGAAAATAGAGAAAGAAAGGAAGAAACGTTTTATTCTTCCTCCTCATAATATCATTACTAATCACTTGAAATTATCACTACTTGCCTATCTCCTCCAATGATTCCAGACTTCATGTGGAAAGGTTTTTGCTTATTTACTATTATATCCCAATGCCTTGAGGTTAATCAACCTCAGTATATGTTTCTTCACAAGAAATAAGGGAAGGAACAACACGGGTTAGGAAAGAATTCAGGAGTGCCTCATTCTTTTTTTTTTTTTTTTTCCTTTCTTGAATTCTGTGATGTTCAAGGTAGTCTTTCTTTCTTTCTTTCTTTCTTTCTTTCTTTTTTTTTGTCTCCAGGGTTATTGCTGGGACTCTGTGCCTGCACTGTGAATCCACTGCTCCTGGAGGCTATTTTCCCCCTTGTTGTTTATCATTATTGGATAGGACAGAGAAGAGAGAGAAATGGAGAGAGGAAAGGAAGACAGAGAGGGGGAGAGAAAGAGAGACACTTGCAGACCTGCTTCACTGCCTGTGAAGTGACGACCTCCCTGCAGATGGGAGCCAGGGGCTTGAACTGGGGCAGATGGGGAGCAAGGGGCTTGAACTGGGATCCTTACACCGTCCTTGTGCTTCGTGCCATGTGTGCTTAACCCGCTGCCCTATTGCCCAGCCCCCCTGAGTGCCTCATTCTTGAGTCTGTAGGTTAAAACAATAATAGCCAGACCCTTTCTCAAAATGACCCCTCACCTTACTGCCAATGATTTGTTGGTTCTTTTTTCCTTTTTCTTTTTTTTCTTCTATGTTCCTTCCTTTTATTTTGGTAGGCCAGAGAAATTGAGAGGGGAGAGGAAGACAGACATGGAGAGAGAAAGTGAGATACCTTCAGAACTGTTTTTCACTGCTTGTGAACCTTCCCCTGCAGGTGAAGACCGAGGGCTTGAACCTGGGTCCTTACACATGATAGCCAGGTGTACCACGTGGCTATCTCTTCCACCCCCACCTCCAACACCAAAACAAATACACAAAACACTTCCGCTTGCAAAGATAAAAAATGATTTAAAAAAAAATCACACTCAGAGAGTTAAAGCAAAAAAATCTTAGTTTGGGGAGTCAGGCAGTAGTGCAGCAGGTTAAGCGCAGTTGGCGTTAAGTGCATGTGGCGCGAAACACAAGGGCCAGCTTAAGGATTCGGGTTCCAGGCCCCGGCTCCCCATCCGCAGGGGAGTCGCTTCACAGGTGGTGAAGCAGATCTACAGGTGTCTATCTTTCTCTCTCCCCTCTGTCTTCCCCACCTCTCTCCATTTCTCTCTGTCCTATCCAACGACTGCAACAACAACAATAATAATAACCACAACAACGATAAAACAACAAGGGCAACATAAGGGGGAAAAAATGGTCTAAAAAAAAAATCTTAGTTTGGTGACTTAGCAGTCACCTATTGGGCCGATTGAAAGTGTAATCTCCATTAGACAGGTCCTAAGAGCTAAATGAACAAAGAGATTAGATACTCTAGTAATATATGCACTGTACTTTAGGGATTATATTTGCTCAGGAATTTACCCCCCCTCGTCATCAGGACACTCACTGGCTATTAGCGTATCTGCCTTAAAAGCATCTTCAAGTTGCCTTTCTCCCAATGAACTCTCTGAAGGATGGAGAACTCAAAGGCTCTTAGCAAGCCTGAGCTAGACTAGAGAGTCAGTGACGAATCTCAGGCTCAAAGCCCAGGATGAACTGTTAGGACACTAGCCCCAACTGTTCTTAGAACATTTATTCCCAAAGGTCTGCACTGGGAATAAATATAACTTAACTCCTGAGATTTGAACATCCCCTTTCTTTACAGCTAAATAAAACTAGCAGCACTGATATTTGTTAGCCTCTTGCTCACAGTCCAGTTTCTACAGCTTCCTAATGCAATGCCTTGTGCAATAAATTCTAGGATAATCAAGAAATTTATGAGTTTGTTTTGCAGAAGAGACAAGTACCCTTAAAAAGTTCTAATGCGGGGGTCGGGTGGTGGCGCAGTGGGTTAAGCACATGTGGTGCAAAGCGCAGGAATCTGGACCAGTACTCAAGCCTGGAAGACCACAGCACTAGTTTGGACAATTACTCAGCATGTGGACCAAAAAAGTGTATGGCTTAAACAAATAACTCAGACTGGTTAAAAAAAAAAGGCAACAAAATAGAAAAAATGGCCACCAGGAACAGTGAATTCATAGTGCAGGCACGGAGCCCCAGCAATAGCCCTAGAGGCAAAAGATAAAATAAAATAAAGTTCGAACAGGAGGGTCGGGCAGTGGCACACTCAGTTGACCACACACATTACCATGCGCAAGGACCCGGGTTAAAGGCACATGGTGTGAAGCAGAAGGACCAACTCAAGGATTCCGGTTCGAGCCCCACCCCCCCTCCAGCTGCAGGGGAGGTCTGCAGGTGTCTTTCTCTCCCCCTCTCTATCTTCCCCTCTTCTCTCCATTTCCCTGTCCTATCCAACGATGACGACAACAATAAAACAAGGGCAACAAAAGGGACTAAATAAATATTAAAATAATAAACAAACAAACATTCATTTCCTTTGAAGCGATTGATGAGATCATTCAGCACAAGACTTCCACATCGAGGTTCTACCTCTGGTGCCTCATGTGCCACAATGGTACTCCAACTTCTCTCTATTTTCTTTTAAATAAATATATCTTTAAAAACTAATAATAAAACAGTTTAAGATCTATAAGTATTAAGAATGGTTCACGGGAGTCGGGCTGTAGCGCAGCGGGTTAAGCGCATGCAGCACAAAGCACAAGGACCGGCATAAGGAAACTGGTTCGAGCCCCCTGCTCCCCACCTGCAAGGGAGTCGCTTCACAAGCGGTGAAAAAGGTCTGCAAGTGTCCGTCTTTTTCTTCCCCTCTCTGTCTTCCCCACCTCTCTCCATTTCTCTCTGTCCTATCTAACAATGACAACATCAATAACAAGAACAATAATAACTACAACAACAATAAAAAGACAACAAGGACAACAAAAGGGAAAAAAAAAAAAGAATGGTTCACATCTCTCCTAATTTAGTCACTGCATGTTGAGAAAAATCCCCTCAGTGATTATCTAAAGAAACATACCATTGATGAAGGTGTTTATCACAGCATTGTTGATGGGAAGAAACAACTCATATGTCCAATCACAAAGATTCCAACTGAAGATTCTGTTATCTTTTTAAGGAACACACAGGAAATATCAGTCATTTTTTTAACCATAGAAAAAGAATTAGAGGCCATGAAAATATTAACAGCAGTTAACTTCTGAGTTGGAAAATGTAAAGGTAATTTGAAGTTTATATAATTCCCTGTCAGGCAGGGGAGATAGCATAGTGGTCATACAAAATGACTATCATGCCTGAAACTCTCAGTTTTGGGTTCAATCCCTGGTATCACCATAAGCCAGAGCTGAGTAGTACTTTGGTTAAAAATTAGTAAATAGAGGGAGTCGGGCGGTGACGCAGTGGGTTAAGCGCATGTGGCGCAAAGCGCAGGGACCGGCGTAAGGATCCCGGTTCGAGCCCCCGGCTCCCCACCTGCAGGGGAGTCGCTTCACGCGCTGTGAAGCAGGTCTGCAGGTGTCTATCTTTCTCTCCCCTCTCTCTCTGTCTTCCCCTCCTCTCTCTGTCCTATCCAACAACAAAGCAACGTCAACAATGGCAATAATAACTGCAACGAGGCTGCAATAACTAGAGCAACAAAAAGGGGGAAAAATGGCCTCCAGGAGTGGTGGATTCATGGTGCAGGCACCGAGCCCAGCAATAACCCTGGAGGAAAAAAAAAAAATTAGTAAATAGAGTCGGGTGGTATAGCACAGCGGGTTAAGCGCAGGCAGCGCAAAGAGCAAGGACGGGCGTTAAGACACTGGTTTGAGCCCTGGCTCCCCACCTGCAGGGGAGTCGCTTCGCAAGTGGTAAAGCAGGTCTGCAAGTATCTATCTTTCTCTCCCCCACTCTGTCTTCCCCTCCTCTCTCCATTTCTCTCTGTCCTATCCAATAGCAACAACATCAATAACAATAACTACAGCAATAAAACAAGGGCAACAAAAGGGAATAAATAAAATTTTAAAAAATAATGATCTTTAAAAAAATTAGTAAATAAATAATTAAATACATCTTCCTGTCACTGTCAACATTTTTCATGAAACAAGCACTACTTCCATAATTTTAAAAACTACAAAATGGGGGGTCAGGTGGTGATGTACCCGGTTAAGCAGTCACACTAAAATTAAAGTACACAAGGATACAAGTTCAAGCCCCTGGTCCCCACCTGCAGAGGTGAAGCAGGACTGCAAGTGTGTCCGTAGTCTGTCTCTCTCTCTCTCTCTTTCTCTTCCTCTCTCCCTCCCTCTCCCTCTTCATCTCTTCTTGCCCTCTCAATTTCTATCTCTATCCAGTAATAAATAACAATTTTAAAAAATACAAAATGGGTGCATGTAATCATTTCCCTTCTATTTCAGATTTTCTCCTAAACTCTTTTTTTTAATATTTATTTTATTTATTTATTCCCTTTTGTTGCCCTTGTTGTTTTACTGTTGTAGTTATTATTGTTGTTGTTGTTGGATAGGACAGAGAGAAATGGAGAGAGGAGGGGAAGACAGAGAGGAGGAGAGAAAGATAGACACCTGCAGACCTGCTTCACCGCCTGTGAAGCGACTCCCCTGCAGGTGGGGAGCCGGGGTTCAAACCGGCATCCTTATGCCGGTCCTTGTGCTTTGCACCACCTGCGCTTAACCCGCTGTGCTACAGCCCGACTCCCTCTCCTAAACTCTTTATGCTGAGGCCTCCCCATAGCACTTTAGGACTCCTGATTCATTCTGTTTATCCTTTTAGGGTATTATTCCTGCTCCTCCAGCTCAAATGTCTTATCAAGATCCTTTCTATATCACTGCCCAGGAAGAGTTAAATACCTCAAATGATAAGTGAGTCCTAGACTCATACAAAGATGATTTCGGGGGTCAGGCGGTAGCACAGTGGATTAAATGCATGTGCCGCAAAGCGCAAGGACCGGCGTTAGGATCCCGGTTTGAGCCCCTGGTTCGAGGCCCCCCCCCCCCCTCCCCACCTGCAGGGGAGTCACTTCACAGGCGGTGAAGCAGGTCTGCAGGTGTCTATCTTTCTCTCCCCCTCTCTGTCTTCCCCTCCTCTCTCCATTTCTCCTATCCATCAACAATGGCATCAATAACAACGATAATAATAACTACAACAATAGTAAACAACCAGGGTAACAAAAGGGAGAAAATGGCCTCCAGGAGCAGTGGTTTTGTGGTGCAGGCACCAAGCCCCGGCAATAACCCTGGAGGCAAATAAATAAATAAAAATAAAAAAATAATAAAAGATGATTACAAGACATAATGAGATTCTCTAAAGCAACCAGAAGAAACATCCCTAGAACCACCCTCCACAACCACAGTATCTATACTGAACACACCAAAGCTATAAGATTAGTCATCCATGAAGGTGAGAAAATGGGTCAAATATCCCTAAAAATGAAAAGCCCTGAAGAATCTCAAACCACCCTTGTGTGCCATCACCTCTCTGATCCCCTGCTACTAAGTCACAGGAAGAAATAGTTCTTAGTCAGAAGTTCTCAAAATAGCTAATCCCCAGTGGCACATTTTCAAGACACCATTATGTGAAAATTAAATTCTCTGGACAGACAGATTCTGTGGAATAGAAAGGAGATAGAAATGAAAAAAGTTCAAGAGAAAACAGTGTTTGGCTGACATTCCTGTCATAAAACAAAGCACACTGCTCCAGAACTATAGGAGGGACAGTTGTCAGCCCAAACACTATGCTAACTGGATTAGAGTGGAAGATTCTACTCAAAGCAGTTGAAGATCAGCAATGAAAGGGGCTTCTACAAGTCACCTTCACATTCAAAGCAGGGAGAGAATCTATAAACCTACACTGAAAGGGGACAGAGATTTATGATTTATGCCTTCAGAGTGAAGCCTATAGAAGAAAACTAGCCAGAGTGGGGGAGATGGCATAGTGGCTGGGCAAAGACTTTCATGCTTCAGATACCAAAGTCCTAGTGTTCACATCCCCTGCACTACCACAAGCCAGAGCAAAGCAAGACTCTGGTAAAGGAAGGGAGAGAAGACGGGAGGGAAAACTAGCCAGAAACCAGCAGAGTACACTGCCTGCTGGTCTACCTATCCTCCTCTGAACTTGTTTCCCTATAAAATATAATGGGGGGGCAGTTTCTCAAACTTATTCTTTCACTATTTTCCAGTAAGGGTCTCTTACCCAGAGGTTGTCTATTATTCTGAACACTGCATCTATTAATAACTGATTAGTTTCTCCAAAGAGAATTACTGTAGGGCAGGTGGTGGCACACCTGGTTGGGTGCACATGTTAAAATGTGCAAGGACCCAGGTTCAAGCCCCTGGTCCTCAGGAGCTTTGCAAGTGGTGAAGCAGTGCTGCAAGTGTCTCTCTGTCTCTCTCCCTCTCTATCTCTCTCACCTCCCTCTTGATTTCTGGCTGTCTCTGTCCAATAAAGATAATAAAAAAGTTTTTTAAAGTAATTCCTTCAGAATATTGAAAAAAAAGAGAAAGAAAGAAAGGAACTTCTGCAAAGGGAGATAAGACGCTAACCATGGCTCCCCTTTAAGACCCTTCAGCCAGCAGGACACATGGGTTACAACACCAGCCCTTCCTGTAGCTGTGCCACATGGAGCAAAGTGCTGCTCCAACACCTGGGGGAAAATACTGGACAACTTCTGTTACAATGGTAGGAAAATATCCATGTGCAATAGTAACTTTTATCAAAAATCAAAAGCACCAGGGGGCCAGGCAGTGGTGCCAGGTTAAGCTCACATACTACCAAGCACAAGTATATGTGCAAGGACCCAGGTTCAAGCCTGCACACCCACCAGCAGCGGGAACACTTCACAAGTAGTGAAGCAGGTCTGCAGGTGTCTGTCTTTCTCTCCCTCTCTTAACCTCTCCCTCCCTTCTCAATTTCTCTCTGCCCTATGGAATGAAAAGGGGGAAAAAGAAAAAAAAAAAAGAAAAAAAAAGAAAAGGACAGCAGAAGTGGTGGATTCATAGAGCCGGCACTGCAGATTGAACCTGGGAACTCAAAGCCTCAGGCCTGAAAGTCTGTTTGCATAACCAATATGCTGTCTTCCCCAGCACCCACTTGTTCTAGTTATCTTCAGCAGGACATTTCTGAACCATTTATAAGAACTCATCATCCTTTGAGATAACAATTATTGCTCTGATCTACAGAGAGACCAAAAGATATAAATTAGGTGTTAAGGAGACCTGGGGTTCTACTTTTAGAAAGGTTAGACATTCTTGGGAAGTATGGGGGACCAGGTATTTATTTTCTACATAGTTACTTTTTTGTTTGCCAAATATTTTTATGTTATGCATCAAAAGGGATCCTGAAGGCCTACACCTTTAGAATCTGTCCACAGAGGAGCAAGCAGCTGTCTGTACTGGACCCCCAGTCCCTTGCCTACAAAAATAATCCTTTTCAGGGTCCGGACAGTAGCTGGTTAAACACACATAGTGTGAAGCGAAAGGACTGGAGCAAGGATACTGGGTCAAGCACCCAGCTCCCCAGCTGCAGGGGGGTCATTTCACGGGCAGTGAAGCAGGTCTGCAGGTGTCTATCTTTCACTCCCTCTCTCTTCTTTCTCAATTTCTCTCTGTCCTATCCAACAACAGCAGCAATGACAATGATAACAATATAAGAACAAGGGCAACAAGGACAACAAAAATGAGGGGGGGATAAATAATCTTTTTTCTTTTGTCTCACTGTCAGTAAATCGGCTACTTGACATCAGCAGAGGAAACCACAACCCATCTCACTCTCCACACTCACCTTCCCCCAACTTTTCTTCTTTGTTGCTGCACAGGTGTTCTGGCAATTTTTTTTTAACTTTTAAAAAAGTTATTCTATTTTTTCCACATGAAATATAGGTTCACAAAAGCAAGCAAAGCCAGAGCACCATTCCAGTATATAAATGTGGCACTAGGGATGGAACCAGAGGCCTTGTTCCCTGGTGCCACAGACATGCAAGTTTTGCACTCTACCAATTTGAGTCATTTTCACATCTACAAAAAGCTGACAGATGGTTTCAAAGAAAATTGTTCACTGGTGTGTGTGTGTGTGTGTGTGTGTGTGTGTGCGCGCACGCGCAGTAACATCAGAGCTACATGCACCATAGTAAGCCAGAGCTGAGCAGTGCTTGGATTAAAAATAAATAATTAAGGGGGCCAGGGGGGTATCACAGCGGGTTAAGTGCACAAGGCATCAAGCACAAGGACAGGCATAAGGATCCCAGTTCGAGCCCCCCAGCTCCCCACCTGCAGGGGAGTCACTTAACAAGTGGTGAAGCAGGTCTGCAGGTGTCTGTTTTTCTCTCCCCCTCTGTCTTCCTCCTCCTCTCTCGATTTCTCTCTGTCCTGTCCAACAGTAATAACAATAACAACAAAGGCAACAAAATGGAAAAAAATGGCCACCAGGAGCAGTGGATTTGTGGTGCAGGCACCGAGCCCCAGCGATAACTCTGGAGGCACACCTGGCTGAGTGCACATAGTACAGTGCACAAGGAGCCAGCTTTAAGCCCCAGGTCCACACCTGTAGAGGGAAGCGTCACAAATGGTGAAGCAGGGCTGAAGGTGTCCCTCTGTCTCTTTCCCTCTCTATCTCCCCCTTGCCTCTCAATTTCTCTGTCTCTATCCAATAATAAGTAAAATGATCTTTTAAAAATTTAAATAATTAAATAAGCTAAATATATCTTCCTCACATTTTTCACTCACATTCTTCATGAAACAAGCATTACTTCTCTAATTTTAAAAACTACAAAACGGTGCAGGTAAGCATTTCCCTTCTACCCTAAACTCTATGCTAAGGCCTCCCTCCCCACAGTACTTTAGGACTCCTGATTCATTCTTTTTATCCTTCTAGGCATATTCCTGCTTCTTAAGCTCAAATGTCCTGTCAAGATCCTTCCTGTATCACTGCCCAGGTAGAGTTAAATACCTCAAATGATAAGTGTGTCCTAGAGTACCAAAAGTCCCCAGTTCAATCCTCAGCACCACTATAAACCAGAGCTGAGCGTGCTTGGTAAGAAAAAGGAACTCTTTCATATAAAAATAAATGTTAATGTATTTTATTTGTACTTAATGAGAGAGAGCTATAGAAAGATACAAAGAAAGAAAGACCAGCACTGCTCAACTCTGGCTTATGGTGTAGGGTATTGAACCTGGGAGCTCAAAGCCTCAGATATGAAAGACTTTTTGCATAAGCATTATGCTGCTTCCCCTGCCCAAAATAAATCTTTTTTTTTTTTCCCTCCAGGGTTATTGCTGGGCTCAGTGCCTGCACCATGAATCCACCGCTCCTGAAGGCCATTTTCCCCCTTTTTGTTGCCCTTGTTGTTGTAGCCTCGTTGTGGTTATTATTATTGCCACTGTTGACACCGTTAGTTGTTGGCCAGGACAGAGAGAAATAGAGAGAGGAGGGGAAGACAGAGAGGGGGAGAGAAAGATAGACACCTGCAGACCTGCTTCACCACCTGTGAAGCGACTCCCCTGCAGGTGGGGAGCTGGAGGGGATCCTTAGGCCGGTCCCTGCGCTTTGTGCCACATGCACTCAACCCACTGCACCACCGCCCAACCCCCAATAAATCTTTAAAAAAAAAAAAAAAAACATATACTGGGGCTTGAATGGTAGCACATCTGGTTGAACGCACATGTTACAGTGCACAAGGACATGGGTTTGAGGTGCCGGTCCTCACATGCAGGGGGGAAGCTTTGTGAATGGTAAAGCAGGGCTGCAGGTGTGTCTTAGCCTCTATCTCCCCCTTCCCTCTCGATTTCTGACTGTCTCTATTCAATAAATAATAAAGACAATAAAAAATTTTTTAAAAAAGAACATATACTTATGGTAAATACTTCCCCCAGAAAAATAATTACAAAGAACAAAAATCTAGAATTCACTGATATCATCAACAAAGAGGGGCCATTTGTATCTTTCAACAACAGAAGTGTGGCAACTACCTGTTTCTAATGTTCTAAGATCAGCTTAGGCTCTCGAAAACTCAAACTTCCTACTGAAGAGGTAGACACAGCATTTTATTGAAACCTGAATGTCAATGACTACAGTAATGAATAAAACAATGACCTTAGGTAAAAATATCAGGAGACAGGTATTGTCAGTGGACATAAAAGTTCAACTAATTTCTAGATGGGCAAAGTACACTGTAGAACTAAGATGGATGAAGTACAGAGAAAGCACAGGCAAGATTATATACTAGCCAGGGAGAAAGCATAATGACTATGCATGTCTGAGGCCCCAGGTTCAATCCCCAATACCACCGTAAATCAGAGCTGAGCAGTGTACACACACACACACAAACACACACACAGGACCCAGAAGGTCACGTATTGGCTAGATTAGTCCTAAATTTGATCCTCAGCATCACATGTGCCAAAGTACCACACTAATTTTTTTTCTCTTTCTCATGTTAATTTTTTTCATGTTATTTTTTTTTAATTTTTAATTTTATTTTATTTATTTATTCCCTTTTGTTGCCCTTGTTGTCATGTTATTTTTTTAAGAGTGTATACTTCAGAAATGCTCCATGGAAATAAGGAGTCACTCTGTCCTTTGAAAATCTGGACAGCACTCTGGACTGAGATCTAGCATGCAGGATAATGGGTGAGATTTAGGGGATTCTGCTCCCCCTCCACTCACTAAAATAAAGTTTTTCAGGCAACAGATCCTATCTAAGCACATAAATCTCAGTTAAATTCCCACTCAGGAGAAAGGCAAAACAAAATAAAGCTAAAATGGGCCCAAAGACTGATGCCACAGAAAGTCACACAAGCTTTTGCAAGAAGAGAAAGGCATTTTTACTGTAGCTTGAAATGCAATGCATGCAAGGACAGTATTCAGATCTACCTCCCCAGTCCCCCATTTTAGGGAAAATGTATACAAGTAAAAGGAGGAACTGGGGGAGTCGGGCGGTAGCACAGCGAGTTAAGCGCACAGGACGCAAAGCAAAAGGGCCTGCATAAGGATCCCGGTTCAAGCCCCAGGCTCCCCACCTGCAGGGAGTAGCTTCACAGGCAGGTCTGCAGGTGTCTATCTTTCTCTCCCCCTCTCTGTCTTCTCCTCCTCTCTCCATTTCTCTCTGCCCTGTCCAACAACGATGACATCAGTATCAACCTATTAATAACAATAATAACTACAACAATAAAACAACAAGGGCAACAAAAGGGGAATAAATAAATAAATAAATAAATAATAAAATAAAAAGGAGGAGCTGGAAACTGCCACTTATTTCTTAAAACACAGGAGATAGGTCTAGGGATAAATATAGTAAGGCCAAGCTAAGGCCATCAGGTCATACAGCCTTCTGGATCAGGATGAGTTTTCTGTGCATTTCCTCCTTTTAATAGGTCAAAAGCTCCATTAGCTGCCCTGAAAACAAAAGTGCAAGCAGGAAAAAAAGGGGGGGGGGGCGAGGTCTGCACATTGCCTTTTTGTCAATCCAGAATTAAATATAAGCTAAAGGACCTGGGTTCAAGCCTCTGGTCCCCCACCTGCAGGGGGAAAGTTTTATGAGTGGTGAAGCAGGGCTGCAGGTATCTATCTCTCTCCCTCTCTATCACCCCCTTCCCTCTTGATTTCTGGCTGTCTCTATCCAATAAATAAAGATTATTAAAAAAATTTTAAATATATATAAAGCTATCCTCATAAAACAACTCCTGCAAAGTGTTGGAAGTTATTATACTTTGACTAACCCAATTATTAATTCAGGTTATTTCATATCCTTCAAGTCATGCTAGATAGTCCTGTCCCTTTGGGGTCTGGTTGCAAAGACAATGAGTGTGTCCCTATTCTTAATCTGTGTGAATGCAAACACTCATTTTGAAGTGTCTCACTCCCATTTATCCTATCCCTCTTCCATAATTGTACTCAGAGGGGAGAGGGATAAATAATACTTTGTGCACAATCATCAGACTCAATGAGGAAACTACTGGACATCAGGCTGTGATGTGGAACTCAGTGGAACAAAATGGCTAGTGATTAAATGGGGCTTTATGCTACCTGCCTGGGGAGGAGATATACAGTAACAGGCTGCAACAAGGTAGTATATCCCTAGTCCTCCCCAGCTAAGGTTTCCCCAGGAAGATATGCATGGATTGTTAATACACACACTGCACAAAATGTCCATGATCCTCAACATGCTTTCAGTCAATGTCTATATAAGAAACATGGATTTGGGTCAGGGTAGATAGCATAGTGGTTATGCAAAGAGACTGTCATGCCTGAGGCTCCCAAGTCCCAGGTTCAATTCCCCACACCACCATAAGCCAGAGCTGAGCAGTGCTCTGGTGTTTCTCTGTTTATCTCTCTGCATCTCTCTCAAAAATAAAATAAATAAAATACTTTAAAAAAAAAGAAACATAGATTTATAATCTATTTGTTTTATAGGGATGGGATATCAGAGTAGCACTTGGCTTATGTGATGCTAGACCAAACTCATCCTTGCCAAGTCCAGTGCTCTACCACTGTGCCACCTCCTGGGTCATCCGGTAGATTGTACATGTTACCATGTGCAAGGACCCAAGTTCAAGTCCCAGTCCCCACCTGCATAGGAAAAGGTTCACGAAAGCATAAGCAGTGCTGCAGGTATTTCTTTTTCTCCCATTCTATCGCTCTATCCCCTCTCATTTTCTATCCCCTCTCATCTTCTCTCTGTCCTAACAAATAAATTAAAAATTTTTGAATTCCATGTCAAATAACACTGGAAGAACATCAGAATCATTACACACTGTGAAAAGTATGCCAAAGTTCAAAAGGAATGTTCACTCTCCATCATAGTGGTAACATACCCCTTGGAAAGAATATTGATTTTCTTTAAAAATGGCCAGATGCCAGACTGTGGTGAACCTGGTTAAGCACAAACAGTACAGTGCACAAGGACCCAGGTTCAAGCTTCTGGTTCCCACTTGCAGGAAGAAAGCTTCACAAGTGGTAAAGCAGGGCTACAAGTGTCTCTGTCTCTTTCTCACTCTCTCCCCCTCCTCCCCTCTCAATTTCTGTCTCTAACAATAGATTAAAATAAAAATAATGAAAACAAAAAATGTTTTTAAAAATGGCCACATGAAGAAAATATTAATATTAACCACCAGGAATAAAATAATAAAATAAAATATTAACCACCAGGAATGTAGCAGAACTCTTTATGTGATATTTATTATTATTATTATTATTATTACTTTTTCATTATTGGCTAGAGAGAGAGAAATTGAGAGGAGAGTGGGAGATAGAGAGGGAAAGAGACAGAGACACTTGTAGAAATTCCTGGTGCAGAGGGTTGGGTCAGTGGTGGTAGTACAGCAGGTTAAGTGCACATGGTTCGAAGTACAAGGACCACCTTAAGGATCCTGGTTCGAGCCCCCGGCTCCCCACCTACAGGAGGGTCGCTTCACAATCAGTGAAGCAGGTCTGTAGGTATCTATTTTTCTCTCCCCCTGTCTTCTCCTCCTCTCTCACTTCTGTCCTATCCAACAACAGCAGCAGCAATAACAATAACGATAAGCAACAAGGGCAACAAAAGGGAAAAAAATAACTTCCAGGAGCAGTGGATTCACAGCACAGGCACTGAGCCCCAGCGATAACCCTGGAGGCAAAAAAAAAAAAGATAATAATAGTAATAATAAGATTTTAAATCTTCAAGTAAAAATTTTAAAATATGGTTATTCTTTCAGAATTTCTTGTACCAGAAAACCTTTTTTTTTTAATTTATTTATGTTATGAGAGGCAGGCAGAGACCAAAGCAATGCCCTCCTCTAGCATAGGCAGTGCAGGATACCAACCCAGGGCCTCACCCACACAAGTCCTAGGAGCTACCTGCTCGGTCATCAGAAAACCGTTTTCAAATATTCACCACTATCCTACTAAAGTTTATTGTAGCTAGTGCGATGAAAGGAGGATAAATGCATACAGCTACGTTCCTTATGCTTTAAAATTTGACTAAGCATTGGAAAATGCAGCAGGAAATGAAGTGAAAAGAAATCACAGATCAAGCCCTGTCTATAACTTTCCTTAAAAGGTGACAAATAAGGAGTCCGGCGGTAGCACATCGGGTTACACGCACGTGGCACAAAGCGCAAGGACCAGCATAAGGATCCTGGTTCGAGCCCCCAGCTCCCCACCTGCAGGGTAGTCACTTCACAGGCAGTGAAGCAGGTCTGCAAGTGTCTATCTTTTTCTCCCCCTCTGTCTTCCCCTCCTCTCTCCATTTCTCTCTATCCTATCCAGCAATGACATCAATAACAACAAAAATAACTACAATAAAACAAGGGTGACAAAAGGGAATAAATAGGGAGTCGGGCTGTAGCGCAGCGGGTTAAGCGCAGGTGGCGCAAAGCACAAGGACCGGCATAAGGATCCCGGTTCGAACCCCGGCTCCCCACCTGCAGGGGAGTCGCTTCACAAGCAGTGAAGCAGGTCTGCAGGTGTCTTTCTCTCCTCCTCTCTGTCTTCCCCTCCTCTCTCCATTTCTCTCTGTCCTATCCAACAGTGACAACAATAATAACTACAACAATAAAACAACAAGGGCAACAAAAGGGAATAAATAAAATAAATATTAAAAAAGGGAATAAATATTAAAAAAAAGAAAAGGTGACAAATAGGAAAGAATACTTTAAGCACTTAAAGATTTTAATCATCTTCCAAGAATGGGAGGTAAATATTAAGTTTTCTTCTGGAAAACTTTTTCAACTGGAAACAACAGCTAAGACATTATTACAATGTAATGACACCTGCCCAAAATATATACAGTACATACCCAGTAAAGTAACATAAGTATTCTCTGAAGCATTCTGTTTTGTTACTGCATTTTTAGAGTTGAGGAAACTAAAGCTCTAAACAAATGAAATGACTTCCTCAGAGTTATAGAACTGGCAAATGAACAGCTCAAGCTCAACACAGATATAACCAACTCTGAAGACTCTGTGCTTTTTTTAACTTTATTTATTGGAAATAGCTACAAATTGAGAAGGGGGGGAGAGAGACAGAGAGACAGACACCTGCAGCACTGCTTCACCACCTGCAAAGCTTTCCCCATACAGGTGGCACCAAGGGCTTGAACTTCCAAGTTCAAGAGAAAGAAAGAAAGAGAGAAAAAGAGAGAAAGAGAGAGCAACACTCAGTACCTTGCACATTATTAACATGTGTGCTCAACCAGGTGCTCCACCACCCGGCCCCTTGAAGCCTCTGCTCTTAACCACTGCCCCTAATTAAAATTTAAACTCCCCTTTTAAAATGTCAAGATTTCCTCTCCTGGCTGGTTTCAACAGTCTGGAAAGGAACTCTTGAAATAAGTAAACAAGTTTAAATAGCATTCTGCAGTACCTTTGCAGTTAACTCCAGTACCCTTGCAATAACTTTCAGAACAAAGTCTCCTGAAGTGCCAACCGAACTATAAATTTTTTAAATATTTATTTGTTTATTTATTCATTCCCTTTTGTTGCCCTAGTTGTATTTTATTGTAGTTATTATTGTTGTCATCGCTGTTGTATAGGACAGAGAGAAAAGAGAGAGGTTGGGAACACAGGGAGAGAAAGACACCTGCAGACCTGCTTCACCGCCTGTGAAGCGACTCCCCTGCAGGTAGGGAGCCGGAAGCTAGAACCAGGATCCTTACTCCAATCCTTGCGCTTTGTGCCACGTGCGCTTAACCCACTGCACTACCGCCCGACTCCCCCAACTATACATTTTAAGATGTCAATCTTTGGCCTGTGTTTGCTTTATCTTTTTTTTCTCCCTGAACTTCATTCCAAAAAAAACATGGTTGGGAGCGAAAAGGATCATTCCCAAAGCTCAAATACCAAATTTCTCAGTTTGGCAACAATACTGTGCTTTGGGACTTTAAAAAATTATAAGCATGGTTCCCAGAAGAAAACATTTCCTTTATTAGCAATTGGCTTTGAAATTTCCATTCTAGGGGGCGTCGGGCGGTAGCACAGCAGTTAAGCGCACGTGGCACGGAGCGCAAGGACCAGCTTAAGGATCCGGGTTTGAGTCCCCGGCTCCCCACCTGCAAGGGCGTGGCTTTACAGGCGGTGAAGCAGGTCTGCAGGTGTGTATCTTTCTCTCCCCCTCTCTATCCTCCTCCTCTCTCCATTTCTCTCTGTCCTACCCAACAACGATGACATCAATAACAACAACAATAACTACAACAGGAAAACAACCAGGGCAACAAAAGGGAAAACGTTATAAAAAAAAAAAGAAAGAAAGAAAGAAAGAAAGAAAGAAAGAAAGAAAGAAAGAAAGAAAACTACTCTAAAAAAAGAAGTTTCCATTCTAGGATGCTAAATATAAAATAACTCTGCCTTCTTTTTTTTATTTTTTTTATATTTATTCCCTTTTGTTGCCCTTGTTGTTTTATTGTTGTTGTTAATGATGTCGTTGTTGTTGGATAGGACAGAGAGAAACGGAGAGAGGAGGGGAAGACAGAGAGAAAGACACCTGCAGACCTGCTTCACCACTTGTGAAGCGAGTCCCCTGGAGATGGGGAACCAGGAGCTCCAACCAGGATCCTTACTCCACTCCTTGCACTTTCTGCCACATGCTCTAAACCAGCTGTGCTACCGCCAGACTCCCAATACCTCTGCCTTCTATCATAAACACATTCTCTAGATTATTTTGAAACTTAACAATTGCATGCTTATCTAGAAGACAATTTGCCACAGCAGCTAAGCAACTACCATATTTTAAAGATCCTTTCAAAGTTGTTCCAGTTCTTTTAATAAATTAACTCAGTACTGTTTTCTGAATTCTAATATGAAATAACTTTCTACTTCATAATTCATTTTCCTAAAACTTGTTTCATTGTTTCTAATTTTCCTAGGTTCTTACACAAGAATATTGGTAAAATACTGTTAGAATCATGAAAATGGGTTTTTAAAACAGAAACAGAAAAATTAATTTTTTATTTCTTTATTGGGGAATTAATGTTTTACATCTGACAGTAAATACAATAGTTTGTACATGCATAACATTCCCCAGTTTTCCATATAACAATACAACCCCACTAAGTTCTCTGTAATCCTTCTTAGAACTGTATTCTCCCCATCCACCGGCAGAGTCTTTTACTTTGGTGATAAAAATTAAAATTTGTTAAAAATCCATTAAACATTCATCAAAAGCAGAAAAGGCATCTCACAATTCTTAAAATATACTTGTATTACTAAGAATATCATGAGTGGTCCAGGAGGTGGTGCAGTGATCACTTAAAGCTTTGGACTCTCAAGCAAGAGATCCTGAGTTCAATCCCCGGCAGCACATGTGCCAGAGTGATGTCTGGTTCTTTCTCTCTCCTCCTATCTTTCTCAGAAATAAATAAAATATTAAAAATATATATATATATCATGAGTGGGGCCGGGAGGTGGCGCACCTGGTTGAGCACATGTGTTACAAAGCACAAGGACCCAGGTTCAAGCCCCTTGAACCTGCATCTGCAGGGGGAAAGCTATGCAAGTGATAGTGTTGCAGCTGTCTCTCTGTCTCTCTCCCTCTCTACCTCCCCCTGCCCTCTCAACTTCTGGCTGTCTCTATCCGATAAATAAAGATAATAAAAATTTAAATATATATATATATATATCATGTGTGACAATTTAGAAATGTCAAGTGGTAGAGTAAAGGGCTGAGTCAATCTTCTGTTGAGATGATGGACTACAATGAGTCTCCTTTTTTTTTTTCCCACCAGTGACTTTTTCAGATAGAGAGATGGGCCAGGTGGTGGTACACCTGATTAAGCATATTACCACGCAAGTACTACTGGTGAAGAAAGGTGTCTCTCTCTCTCTCTCCCCAACCCCTTAATTCCTTCCTGTCATGCCAAATAAAGGGGGGGGGGAGGCCACTAGTAGCAGTGGATTCACAATTACCCTGGTGGCAATAAAAATAAATAAATAATTTTTAAAAACAGAGGGAGAAAGGGAAAGACAGCACAGCACAGATGCATTCCCCAGTACAGTGGGGGCCAGACTGGAATCTGAGTTATGCATATGGCACAACTTAAACTTGGGTTCAAGCCCTTGGTCCCCACCTGTAGGGGGAAAGCTTTACAAGTGGTGAAGCACTGCTACAGGGGCCCTCTGTCTCTCTCCCCCTCTATTTCTCTCCCTCTTAATTTCTTTTTTTTAATTTATTTATTGGGGGATTAATGTTTTACAGTTGACAGTAAATACAATAGTTACATAACATTTCCCAATTTTCCACATAACAATACAACCCCAACTCGATCCTCTGTCATCCTTTTCCAGGACCTATACTCTTCTCTCCCTCAATTTCTTAGTTATAAGAAATTAAGGCACCTTTGGCTGGATAGGTCCTAATGCACTCTTATTGAAAACACGAATGAGAAAATATTTAAGTAGCAACTGACACTATTTTTTTCCTAGAAGATGAATCCAAGATAGAAACTTTCACTTCACAGCCCCATGTTTTTGGTTTGGTGGAGTTGTTTTTTTTACCTAAGTATTAGAAATAGGTAGCTTTCCAACAATATGCCTATAGCCCACTGACTTTCTTTATGCCTATTTTTCTTCTCATAGTTCCTGTACCCCGAAAGACTCATTAACATCAGCTCTGATTTCTCACCCTTCAAAAGAGCTACTGTCCAAACATCTAAATATTCAACAACTAATACAGTGCAAAAGTCCTTCAGGTTTGAGACCTCAAAGTACCTTGTCTCTGCAAGCAACTCCTAAGTATGCATCAAAGCTCTAAATGTTCTCCAAAATATATTCTAAAATCTCATGTAGGGAGCTCCCTTTGTACATGTCACTGTCAATAGCAGTAACAGGAATCTATTAAATTCCATCATGTTTCACTCAACATCCTTCCTGATGTAACTATCTGTTGACACTATGTCACCAAATCTTTTGTCCTTGTCATCTCCCCTCCACCCCCGCCGCCGCTTTTTTCCCCCCTAATGTGCCCACCTTCCAGCTGTTGCGCAGTTACTGTGGGTCTGGTGACAGGCAACAAGGACTGGGGAGGAACAGCTGCTCCTCAGCTCCACCCACATTAATCAGGTAGGGATGGGAACACAACGTCTCCCCATTCCTCAAGACAGGCAAGAAATACTCATCTAGAGAAACTGATTGATTGATAAAGCAACACGTGCACCAAGGCAGCACGCAGGCCCCCTCTGGCAGTGCCCACGTTATTCATTCTCTCAATTGTGATCCAGCCTCCCTGAGCTCATCATCACACATCACACGGCTCCTGACCACTGCCAACTCGAGGCTCAAAATACTATCACCAAGTTCCAGCTCTTAGGATGCCGTTCAAGGTCCACAGGCACAGAACCAGCCTCCACCTTCAACTCCCCTGCACAGACCTGTCACTGCCACGACAGGCGCCCTGGCCCCCGCCCCGAAAGCCGCAGCCCATCTGCCCGGAGGGCACTGCCAACACCTGCTGACTGCCTGCACCACTCACAAGTCCTCTTTGCTTCGAGCTAACGGACTTAACTTTCACGAAAAGGCTTTGAACACCCTCCGAGACACCACCACCACCACCACCCACAAAAATAATAATAATAATAATAATAATAATAATAAATGTTAAATGGGCCTGAGCCTAAGTTAACATATAATGATCTTAAAGGAGCCTAACTGGGGCTGAAAGGGGTCGCCTGCCACAGGGGGTCGAGTCCTGTAGGGTCTAGGTTACTTTTATTTTTTATTATCTCTCTTTATTGGATAGAGACAGTCAGAAATCGAGGGGAAGGGGGAAGTCGAGGGGGGGAACAGAGAGACACCTGCAATACTGCTTCACCACTCGTGAAGCTGTCCCCCTGCAAGTGGGGACCAGGGACTTGAACCCGGGTCCTTGGGCATTGTAACACATGCGCTCAACCAGGTGGGCCACTACCAGGCCCCGGGTCTAGACGTTTTCACACTCGAGAAAGTGTCGGGGAGGTGGGAGACTGAAGGTGAAGGGGACCCCGAGCGGCCCTGCAAAGGCGGCCAGGCGGCCGGCCGCGCTCCCTCCCGCGCCCCGGTGACACCGTCTCCCCAACCGAACCCGGAAGCCGCGTCCCGACCTGCTGATCCCCGGCGCGCGCTGGGCGAGGAGCTCGCCCCCAACCCCAGCCCACCCCACCCGACCTTCCCCTCCCGGCCGCCCAGGCCCAACGTCGCCGTCGGCGGTGACAAAGGCTCCGCGGACTAGCCCGTCGCTCTCGCAGGCCTCCGGGGGGCGCTGCAGCCCCAGCCGCGCCCACCCCGAAGCCGCCGCTACCTTGTCCTCGGGCGGTGCATCCGGCTCGCGGACTGCCCTTAGCCTCAACTCCGACATGCTGAAGCTCCCGATGCGACGTCGCCGCGGCCGAGCAGCGCAACCGCGGGAGGCCGCAGCTCAAGGCGATCGCGCGCGGCCTCCGCTCCGCTAGCCCCGCCCCCCGCCGGAACGGCTAATAGCTCGCAGCAACTCGCAGACCACACCGCAGCCGGACCTCCAACCCTAGAAGTCGGCCACGCCCAGAGCGCCACCGCCCTTTCACCCCGGAGGAGCGCAGTCGGCTTCTAGCCCTGGCCTGCTCGCTCCTCCTTTGGGAAGGAGGGCCACAGAACAAGCGCGCAAGCGCACTGCCGCCATCACCTCCCGAGAGACCCACCAACGGCGCGAATCGCCGAGGGGGCGGGGTGTGAGGCGGGGCTAGGCGAAATAAAGAACATTCATTGGACAGCAGAGTGAGGGGGCGGAGAAAAGAGGCGTGTTTCGATGAGCGATTAGCCAATGAGAGACCCGGTTTGACGAAGGTGGGTGGGCACTGAAACCCTACATCATAGCGGATAGCTGGAGATGCCAAGCCTTAGTGAAAGCTAACTGCCAACTCTGTTGTGGCCAACACTATATCGTTTCTTCTCCAAAACAGAAGATTCCGGGTGCATCTGGGTGACAAGTCTAGCAGATGGAGACTTGTCTCAAGTGGCCTCCCCCAGGGCTCTTTTCTGGCTCCTACGCTATTTAATATTTACATCAATGACCTCCCAGAAACTTCTTCAAGGAAGTTCATATACGACGATGACATCTGCTGTGCAACTCAGGCAACAAAGTTCGACATCCTCAAGGAAACACTCACGAAAGACATGTCTCTGATATCTGATTACTGTAAAAAATGGCGACTAATCCCTAGCACTGCAAAAACGGTATCATCTGTTTTCCATCTACACCATGCCTCGGCCTCGCGTGAGCTTAATGTGCAGCTTGGCGATACGAGAATCCAGCATGAAGCCCAGCCAGTCTACCTTGGCGTTACTCTCGATCGCACTCTGTCATTTCACGAACATCTCATAAAAACTGCAGCAAAGGTGGGCGCGAGGAATAACATCATTGCAAGACTGGCCAGCTCCTCATGGGGCGCGAGCGCTTCCACACTACGATCATCATCTCTGGCATTATGCTATTCCACTGCAGAATACTGTGCCCCAGTATGGTTCCGTAGCCCCCATGTCCACTTGGTCGATTCCAAATTATATTCCTCCATGAGGATCATTTCTGGAACCATCCATTCCACCCCGGTTCCATGGCTGCCAGTTCTTAGCAACATGGCCCCGCCAGATATTCGTCGGGATGCGGCATCATCTAAGTTTATTTCCCACGTCTACGTTCGACCGGACCTGCCAATATACGCGGATTATCTTCGCCCACCCTGTCCAATGCTTGACGTCTCGTCACCCAATCTGGTCCCCTACGCCTACACTGAACTTCTCTGTTCCAGACTCTTGGAAACAGAGTTGGCAGTCAGCTGAGGTAAAGAACAAACACCTCATCACAGACCCCTGCAAGTGTCAACCCGGCTTTGACCTAGCATGTTATGATTGGGCCCTCCTCAATCGCTATCGAACAGGCCATGGCTGGTGCGCCACTATGTTCCATCGCTGGGGAGCCAAAGACGACCCGAACTGCCCCTGCGGCTACAGACAGACTATGACCCACATAGTCAACGACTGCCAACTCTCCAGATTCAAAGGAGGTCTCGAAACTTTACATCAGGCTCAACCTGACGCTGTTGACTGGCTACGGAAGAAGGGCAAACGCTAGAAGCAGAAGTGAAAGCTCTAGCTGGGCGATGAGTTGGTGTCTTCTGTTTATTGTCATTGGTAGCTAGCGCCCTTCCCTTACATGTGCAAGTAGACGTTTGTTTAGCCTTGAGTGGAAAAGCCCAGTGAAATCCACCAGTGTTAAAAGGAGAGATGTGGGGGGCTGGGCTGTAGCGCAGCGGGTTAATCGCACAGGGCACGAATCTCAAGGACCAGAGTAAGGATCCCAGTTTGAGCCCCTGGCTCCCCACCTGCAAGGGGGGGTCAACTTCACATCTGCAGGTGTCTCTCTCCCCTTCTCTGTCTTCCCCTCCTCTCTCCATTTCTCTGTCCTATCCAACAACAATGACATCAATAACAATAATAACCACAACAACGATTTAAAAAAAGAGAGATGTGAGACTCCAATTTACTCGTTCATTTTCCAACCTGTTCCTGTTGCTTACTAAATTATTAATGATGTCTTAGACCCTGGACTAAGTGATCATTTTCTCTCTTCTAATCCGATTCATCCACTTTGATAAATTTCATTTTACAGATACAATCACTGACGGTTTTTCACATTTTTAAAAGATTTTGACAGATCTGTGGTCCGGGAGGTAGCACAGTGGATGAAAGCATTGGATTCTCAACTATGAGGTCCTGAGTTCGATCTCCAGTGGCACATGTATCAGAGTTATGTCTGGTTCTTTCACTCTTATCTTTCTCATGAATAGATAAAAAAAAAAAAAAAGACTTTGACAGATCAAAGATCAATCATAATATGCTGCAGAATCGAACTAGGCCTTGTCCATACAAGGAATGCACTCTGCCCTCTGAGCCACTGTTCCACCTTGGTTTTTCACATTTTTGCCTTGCCCATGTTTAAATACTTTATGTACTGGAATATTTACTTTGTACACTGCCAAGTTTCCTATGTACCGAATACATCCTAAGTACTCATTGAATGGATTTTAAATTTCCCATAAAGAAAAATGATTGAGGGGCCAGGCAGTGGCGTACCTGGTTAGGCGCACACATTACAATGCACGAAGACCTGGGTTCAGAACTGCAGGTGCCTCTGTCTCTCTATATCTCCCTCTCCCCTCTCAATTTCTGTCTCTATCCAATAATAAAAAATAAAAAGAAAAATGATTGAGCCATGACTTCATGGTTAGAAAGTATTTGGCAAGAATTAGAATACAGATCTGTTACCAGTTTACTAGCTACTGAAAATACTGCGTGCTTGGCTTCCTGAATCCATTGCTAATACTTACATTGCTCAAGGAAATAGTTTTCAGTAGTTCCTATTTGCTGCTTAATTTTTTTTTTTTACTATTATTTGTTAACATGAGACAGACAAAACCAGGGCATTACTCTGATACATGTGGTGCCAGGATAGAACATGTGATGCCAGGATAGAACTCAGGAAGCTCACACTTTTTTAAGTCCAGTGTTTTAATCATTCCAACCTCTGAGACTACATTGCTGGTTTTTGGGGTTTTTTGTCTGTTTGTTTTGTTACTGTTGTTGGATAGGGCAGAGAGAAATCAAGAAAGGAGAGGAAGGCAGAAAAGTGGAGAGAAAGACACCTGCAGACCTGCTTTACCACTTGTGAAGCGACACCCCTGTAGGTAGGGAGCCAGAGGCTCGAACCTCGATCCTTGAGTTGGTCCTTGTGCTTCACACCATGTGCCTTTAACCCGCTGCACTACCACCCACACCCCCTACATTGCTATTTTTTAAGTAGAGTAAAATAAATACAAAATAGGGTCCCTTCCCTTAAGCATATCATAATTTAACAAGCTGAGAAACTTGTACACATAGGAGTACAATTTCACCTCAGCAATTTTGACATGATCTATGTTTTGGAGAAGTCAAGAGACTTGAGTAAGATGTTACATTTTCCTGATTTCACTAAACATGTATTCCCAACTTCCTGAAATAGTCCCTTGAAGTGACATTAAAATAGATGTGGAGGGATGGGGCAGTGACTCAGCAGTACAGCACATGTTCTGCACACACGTAACACTGGGTTTTATCCCTCACATGGCATAAAAAGGCTAGGCTCAAACATGACAAGGCAATGCACTATGCAAGTAAGCTATTTAACTGATCCTAAATATATGTTTTATTAGATAGGACAAAGAAATTGAGAGGGGACGAGGAAATAGAAAGGGAGAAATACAGAGAGACATGTGCAGTTGCTTCACCACTGATGAAATATCCCTCTGCAGATGAGGACCAGGGACTCAGACTGAAGTCCCTCTGCACGGTGATGTGTGCATTCAACTAGGTGCACCATCACTACCTACATACACACCATATACATTTCTTAATTAAATAAAACCTTTTTCCCCCCAGTAGTCTCCAGGACTTCACCACTTTAGGGTGACTTTTTCATACAGAGTAAAACAAAAGCAGAGAGAGAGGGGGAAAGAAACCCAGCACCAGGGAGTTGGGCAGTAGCACAGCAGGTTAAGCACATGTGGTGCAAAGCTCAAGGACCAGCATCAGGATCCCGGTTAGAGCCCCCAGTTCCCCACCTGCAGGGGAGTCGCTTCACAGGTGGTGAAGCAGGTCTGCAGGTGTCTATCTGTCTTCCCCTCCTCTCTCCATTTCTCTCTGTCCTATCAAAAATACTAAGAAACCCAGCACCAAAACTTCCTTCAAAGTGGTGGGAACCAAGCTACAACGTGGGTCATGCACAGGGCAAAGCAGCACACTATCCAAATAAGCTAACTACCAGTCCCAAATATTTTTTTTAATTAAATATTTGCTTGTTTATTTTGGATAAAGACAGAAATTGAGAGGAAAGATAGAGAGGTGGAGAGAGGTGCAGCACTGCTTCATCACGTGTGAAGCTACCCCACCGAAGGTGCTGACCAGATGCTTGAATCTGGATGCTTGAACCTGCACTATAATGTGTGTTCTCTACCATATGAGCCTCTGTCCAGCCCCTCCCAAAATCTTATTTTTTTAATATTTATTTATTTTCCCTTTTGTTGCCCTTGTTACTTTATTGTTGTAGTTATTGTTGTTATTGATGTCGTCATTGTTGGATAGGACAGAAAGAAATGGAGAGACAAGAGGAAGACAGAGAGGGGGAGAGAAAGCTAGATGCCTGCAGACCTGCTTCACAGCTTGTGAAGTGACTCCCCTGCAGGTGGGGAGGGGGGTGCTCGAAGAGCCAGGTCCTTGTGCTTCCTGCCATGTGCGCTTAACCAGGTATGCTGCTACCCCCTGGCCTCCAGCATCGAAATTTTTATATTCTTCAGCCCAGCAATATCACTTCAAGGAGTTGAGCTCGCTAGATATCCAAAGGTTACAAGAAATTGACTATTCAGGTAACATAGATAGGATGTCATGCGATCTTTCAAAGAGCTACGGATATGGAACCAAGTGATTAGCAAAATAAACATGCAAACCAGCCTGAGGGATGGTGCTGTAGCTAAAATATTAGACTCTTAAACATGAGGACCTGAGTTCCATTGCCAGCATCCCATGTGCCAAACTGATGCTCGAGTTCTTTCATCTCATTTATAAATAAACTTTTTTTAAAAAAATAGGGGGTAGGGCGGTAGCACAGCGGCTATATGCACATGCAAGGGTCCGTAAGGATCCGGTTCCAGGCCCTGCTCCCCACCTGCGGGGGCGGGGGGGTGGGGTCCACTTCACAGGTGGTGAAGCAGGTCTGCAGGTGTCTTTCTCTCCCCGTCTTCCCCTCCTCTCTCTATTTCTCTCTGTCCTATCCAACAACAGCAGCAATGGCAACAATAACGACAACAACAAGGGCAACAACATGGAAAAAATGGCCTCCAGAAGAGGATGCGGAGTGCAGGCACCAAGCCCCAATGATAACTCTGTAGGCAAAAAAAAAAAAAAGTAAATATGAGGAGAGTGGTGGCTCACCTGGCTAAGCAAACATGTTACCATGCTCAAAGACCAAGGTTCAAGCCCCAGCTCACCCCATCTGCAGGAGAAAGCGTCACAAATGTTGAAAATAGGATTGCAGGTGTCTCTGTATCTCCCTCCCTCTGTATTCCCTTCCAAGCACATAGCTAAAGAATTTATGGCATAACCCATTTCTAAAAATGTTTATATAGAAAAATAGGTTAGAAAGTTGAGTTTATTATACGCGTTGGGGGCAGGGAAAGAGGCAGCTTAAAGAGATGCTCTCACTGTATTTACATGCAAGCACACGTCCAGACTTGTCCAGTAGTGTCCAGTTTCTGGAACTTGACAAAAAGGCAGGGACCACAGCCAGTTGTGCCTCCTCAAACCAGCTCTCTCCTTCTCCAATGAATATTTAGGAGGGGCGGGCCTTAGCGCAACACGAACACGATTGGTCCTTAAGTGTCTCCGCCCAGGACATGGGCGTGGCGGCGCGGTGACGTCTGGATATGATCTGCGTAGGCTGTGCGCGCGGTCGCAGACGCGGCGGTATTGAACGGTTGTAGTCACTGCTTGCTGCGGGTCCAACTCCTGGATTTCGGACTTGTTTGCTGCATTAGCTCTCATCCGGTGAGGCCTACGCCGCCTACTTCTTATACCTTTTCACCTCCTGTAGCCGTGTCGTCGCGACTCCGCCACTATGTTCGAGGCACGCCTGGTCCAGGGCTCCATCCTGAAAAAAGTGCTGGAAGCACTTAAAGATCTCATCAACGAGGCCTGCTGGGACATCAGCTCTAGCGGCGTGAACCTGCAGAGCATGGACTCGTCTCACGTCTCCTTGGTGCAGCTCACCCTACGCTCAGAGGGCTTCGACACGTACCGCTGCGACCGAAACCTGGCCATGGGCGTGAACCTCACCAGGTGAGCCCAGGGGCGCCCAGAAGCGGCCCGGGTCCTTCTCCATTACCGGCTTTGGCGGGAGCGCCTTTCAGCCGGGGTCTCATTGGCTGGCGAAGACCGCCCGCGTCTCCTCATTGGTCAGCGAGGCCTGGGGGGCGGGCCCAGCGGAGCGCGCGTTTCCGAGAGCCCGCGCTCGCCGGGGCGCGAACCGCCTGTTTCCGCGCCAAAGTCACAAAGCGGCGTGGCGGGAAAGTGAGCGCTGCGCAGAGGTGCCGCAGAAAAAATGCCGCAGGCCCCTTTGTCCTTTAAGAACTGAAAGCCTTGAATGCGAAATTATGTATTGATTGCCTTTAAACGCTTGATGACATGCTCTAGTTATGTCGCCCCACTTAGGGAAAACAAGTTTTTTGTTTTGTTTGCATTATTTCCATAAAATCAACCCATGTCTCCGGATTCAGGAAAATTTATGCAGCCTCATATCTACCTATCACTGTACATATACTTTTTTAAAGTTTATGAGAAGTACCCGTTCTCTATGCCATGTATTTTAAAAGGTTTATTGGGTTATATTGAGTTCTATCCCAATTTACTACGCTCACTAGAGGGACTTGCAACGCATAAAATACTGCTCTTTAGTTATATCCAGAAGTGAAGTTGCTGATAGGAGGGTGTGGGCTTTATTTTTATTGTTACTGTATAGAACGCTTCATGAATTTTGCGTGTCATCTTGCACAGGGGCCTTTCTAAACTAAATTTAGAGGCCTGGGTATCATTTCATTAAAAAAAAAAAAAAAAAAGACAAATAACCTTTTTATTGTATCCCAAAATGGTTCTCCCGGTTTACTTGGCATTCCACGCTACTATCCCAATTTGATGATTAATCAGATAATTTGATGGGTAGATGTGGTAACTGATTTTAAAATTGCTTTGTGTATTTAATCATCTTGAAAAGGTAGTGTCAAGTAAAAAAACATGTCTTCTGTATTCTAGCATGTCCAAAATTCTGAAATGTGCTGGTAATGAAGACATAATTACACTAAGGGCTGAAGATAATGCTGACACCTTGGCACTAGTATTTGAGGCTCCAAGTAAGTCATACTCTTTTAAGTTAAACTAAATAAAATTAAAATTTGTCGGTATATCTCAAAGCAGTGAGAAGTGTAAGCTGTTTGTGTTGCTTGTAAACGTACATCTTGGTTATTATAAACTTCACTTACTATTTTCTACATGTGCTTTCTTTTGGTAGATCAAGAAAAAGTTTCAGACTATGAAATGAAATTAATGGATTTAGATGTTGAACAGCTTGGAATTCCAGTGAGTGTCAAAGTTTGATTATACTATACATAGTCCTGATACTTGTATAAACTAAGTTAATTTGAACCATACTTCCCAGAAGAACTTTAATGAATATACTGGTACATGTTCCAAAGTGGGGTTTTAATGATTTATTGAAATAGATATTTACAGTATATTTTGTAAGATTGTGTGTGTGTGTGTATCCTTGCAGGCATTTCAGGCCTTTTAGTTTATTCTTTATATTATTGATTTTTGGATAGAGACAGAAATTGCACTGCTTTACTACTTGTGGAGACCCTCCCCCAGGTGGAGATTGGGGACCTGAACTCAGGTCCTGGCGCACTGTAATGTGTGTATGTTACTGGGTGCACCACCACAGGCCCCTGCAATATTTTAAATGGATCATTACTGCCAGATAACACGTGCCTGATATCTTATTCTCTTGTTTTGGACAGCAGGTAGGCCTGCTGGCCACCATCCGTATTTGTATTTATATACCTGAAATTTCTCTTGATTTAGCTCTGGATGTTAATTGGAAGGTCTTGCTTCCTAATTGTGTGGTGACTGGGAAATAGCTCACCGGGTAGAGCATATGCCTTACCATGCACAGGGCCTGCATTTGAGTCCTGACACCAGGGATCACCCTGGATACACCAAGGAAGCTCCAAGGATGGTGAAGCAGTGCTATCTATGGTCTCTTTCCTACTTTCACTAAAAGTATTTATTATTCAAGGTATAAGCTGTGGTTGTTTTTTATCTTTTTATTTTTTAACATTCACTTACTTATTAACATGAGATATCCAGAGCATCACTCTAGCATATGTCAGGGATTAAACTGAGCACCTCATGCTGGGAAACAGTGAGGAGGAAAGAAACTACAAAACCAAAACTTCTTTAATGGTAGAAGCCAGACTTGAACATGGGTTGTACATATGACAAAATAGTACATTATTCAAATGAGTTAATTTACTGGCTTAACTTTTCTTCTTTAATGACAGGAGAAAAAATTTTTTAAATATTTTATTTATTTTTGAGAGAAAAACACCAGAGCACTGCTCAGCTTTGGCTTGTGGTGTGGGGGATCAAACCTGGGACGTCCAGATCCTCAGGCATGAGAGTGTCTGCATAAGCATTATGCCACCCCTCCTTCCCCCATGAGAATTAAGAAAAAGAAGAACCAGAGCATCATCACACTGGCTGGTACATGTGTTAGGGACTAAACCTGGACATTCATGTGTGCTGTATCAGTTGAGCTCCTGCAGTACTATTTTTTCTTTTATTAAGATTAATTTGAGAGGAGAGAGAACCAGCGTCACACTGGCACATGTAATCCTAGGGCTAAAGAATCCAGCACCTTACTGTGCTACCTCCTGGTTTCACTCCTACTACTTCTCTTAACATGTACCTGTTTCTGCATTTTATTTTTCTTCTTATTCTTTTATTTATTTATTTATTTATTAAAGGGGTGGTTCTTTTTAAGTATTTCATTTATTTTAGTTTTGGGAGAGATGCAGAGAGAAACACCAGAGCACTGCTCAGCTCTGGCTTTTGGTGGTGCAGGGGGTTGAACCTGGGACTTCGGAGCCTCATGTATGAGAGTCTCTTTACATAACCATTGTGCTGTCTACCCCCACCCTGCATCTTTCAAGTGGTGGAGGTATGTTAGATTATGCGGTGAGGATGGGCCAATGTAGTGGGTCAGTGGTAGAGCTCATGCCTTGGATGCTTGAACTGCTGATTTAAATCCCTGGTACTAAATACGGGGTTGTAAAAAAAGTAAGTCGTGACTTTTCCAATAGCCCAATATTACCCTACTGTATTTTGAAGTATGTGATAAGGTGTAAGATTTTGTAAAAGTTACACAATATACTTAAAAGTGGTCTGAAAACGTGGAGTTGACAACTGAATTCTGAACTATTTGTTTAGATGTTGATTCTTCTAAAACTGAGAGTGCCAAATAAACAACTGATCTTGATTTTTATAGGAACAAGAATACAGTTGTGTAGTAAAGATGCCTTCTGGTGAATTTGCACGTATATGCCGAGATCTCAGTCATATTGGAGATGCTGTTGTAATTTCCTGTGCAAAAGATGGAGTGAAATTTTCTGCAAGTGGAGAACTTGGGAATGGAAACATTAAGCTGTCACAAACAAGCAATGTTGATAAAGAAGAGGAAGCTGTAAGTTTTTAAGTAATATATATGATAATTTTAATACTGCTTAATTAACTAGCATAGATAGAGGAAATTACAATGAAAAAAAAATCATTCCTCAGTTCTAGAGACTGGGTAAAGCTGGTAGATTTGGTGTTAGGGCCAACTTGGTTCCCTGGCAAAATGATTTTTTTAACTTTTGAACAATATTTATTTATTCCTTTTTGTTGCCCTTGTTTTTTTTTATTTTTTAAAAACAAATTTTATTTATTTATGAGAAAGATAGGAGGAGAGAGAAAGAACCAGACATCACTCTGGCCCATGTGCTGCTGGAGATCGAACATGGGACCTCATGCTTGAGAGTCCATGCTTTACCACTGCTCCACCTCCCGGACCATGCCCTTGTTGTTTTTTATTGTTGTAGCTATTATTGATGTTGTCGTTGCTGGATAGGACAGAGAGAAATGGAGGGAGGAGGGGAAGACAGAGAGGGGGAGAGAAAGACAGACACCTGCAGACCTGCTTCGCCTCACAGGCGACTCTCCTGCAGGTGGAGAGCTGGGGGCTCCAACTGGGATCCTTAAGCCGGTCCTTGTGCTTCGCGCATGTGCACTTAACCTGCTGCGCTAGCGCTCAACTCCCACCAGGCAAAATTCTTAGGTGTGTGGGGGTAATAGAACTCCCTGGGGGACCTACTTATTTATATACCAGAGCACGGCACAGCTCTGGCTTATGGTGGTGTTGGGATTATACCTGGAGCCTTGTAACCTTAATCGTGAAAGTCTTTTTGTGTTAACTAATGTGTTACCACCTTTGTGACCCTAAGCATCTCCCTAAATACCCCATCTCCAAATACCTTCACAGCAGGGATTTGGTTTTAACGGATACTGGGGAGGCAGGAGGGACATGTTTGGTCTACTCCAAGGTGATTGTGAACATTAAAGAATATTAAAAAGTAGTTACAGAGCCTGGGGCTATGGCACACCCACTTAAGTACACATTACCATGTTCGAACCCCAACACCCCTGCTCCCCACCTATAGGGGTAAAGCAGGTCTGCATGTGTCTCTCACTCTGGCCCTTCTTCCATTTTCAATTTCTATCTGTCCTATCCAAAAAAAAAGAAAGAAAAAGAAACCAACCCCCAGCACTGCTCAGCTCTGGCTTACTGTATGAGGTACTGAACCTGGGACCTTTGAGCCTCAGGCAAGAGTCTCTTTGCATAACCAGTATCCCGGATCCCCAACCCAGTAACATTAATTTTATAATTTGTAAGACAGGAATGCTAAGTCAGTACTTCCTTTTTAAACCACAAAGCAATGAGTTTCTGTCAAAGCCATACTTTTAAATTTTTATTTACTTATTCCCTTTTGTTGCCCTTGTTTTATTGTTGTAGTTATTATTGTTGCTGTTATTGATGTTGTCGTGGTTGGATAGGACAGAGAGAAATGGAGAGAGGAGGGAGAGAAACACAGACAGACCTGCTTCACCGCCTGTGAAGCGACTCCCCTGTAGGTGGGGAGCCAGGGGCTCGAACCGGGATCCTTATGCCCGTCCTTGCGCTTTGCACCAGGTGCGCTTAACCTGCTGCGCTACCGCCTAACTCCTTATTTTTACTTTTTGTCTTTAATAACTTTGAGAGAGGGGGCTGGGGAGACAGCATAATGGTTATGCAAAACCTTTTCAAGCCTGAGGCTCTGAGGTCCCAGGTTCAATTCCCAGCACCGCCATAAGCCAGAACTGAGGAGTGTTCTGGTCTCTTTCTCTCTGGGAATCTTTCCATCTGGGAATCTTTCCCTCTGTGTCTACTCTTTCTCATTAGAATAAAATAAAGATATTTAAAAATATATATTTGAGAGAGGAAGAGAACCAGAGCATCACTCGTATCAAGACAATTTAAAAAAAAAAAACTTGTAACACCAACCTAATTGGGCCAGAAATCAGGAGGGGAGGGAGAGAGAGAGACACCTACAGCACTGCTTTATTATCTTTATTTATTGGATAGAGACATCGAGAAGTCGGGAGGGAAGGGGAGATAGGAAGAGAGACAGATTTAAAACATTTTTTTTTTTATTGGACAGAGAGAAATTGGGGACAGAAGCAGATAAGAGGAAGAGACGCCTACAGCACTGCTTAGATATTTTTTCAATGTGAATCATTTTTCTCTCAGGTTAACATAGAGATGAATGAACCAGTTCAGCTAACTTTTGCACTGAGGTATTTGAACTTCTTCACAAAAGCGACTCCTCTCTCTTCTACGGTAACACTCAGTATGTCTGCAGATGTACCTCTTGGTAAGATACTACATTTATTAAATCTTGTTTTGTAGATAGTGTGTGGTATTTCTCAATAATTAACTATGTTTTCATTTTCTTTCAGTTGTAGAGTATAAAATTGCCGATATGGGGCATTTAAAGTACTATTTGGCTCCCAAGATTGAAGATGAAGAAAAATCATAGGCGTTCTTAAAAGCAAAAAAAGAAAAATCTTTTTTTTAAAATCAACCTATATGAGAACGGCTTCTGGGATACCAACATTTTAAGTCTTTTCTGTCACCAAACTTGTACTTCTGCGTACATATGTAGATAATGTTTTGTGTAAATAATCTATTTTCCCCTCCATTCTATACAATTTGGTTAAAAGAATAAAGTTCTAAGTAACGTCTTGTTAGTCTAGAAATATGTCTGCCTTACCTGAAATACTGAGTATACTTTTTTGTAACAGGTTTTTTACTCTAGTTTTTAAGACCTGTTTTCAATTTAAATAAAACTTATTTGAACTTCAAACATTACAGGTCAGTACCTTCATTTGAACCACAACTGTTGACAAGTTTCATAGCTAAACCTACCCTTTTCCTATAAATGTATCTTAACTTTTCTAGGCTAAGCTGACAAATAATACTACAAATAAAATGGGCTTTGAATTGCCAGACTTGATATTGTTCTAACTAGACCAGCATATGTAGCGTAAATTAGAACAAATCTTAACATATTTTAATACTATAGTTTTTTTTTAATTTCATTATTGGGAGATTAATGTTTTACATTTGACAGTAAATACAATAGTTTTTTTTTAAGATTTTATTTATTAATGAGAAAGATAGAAAGAAAGAACCAAATATCACTCTGGTACATGTGCTGCCGGGGATTGAACTCAGGACCTCATGCTTAAAGACTCCAGTGCCTTAGTCACTGTGCCACCTCCCGGACCACAACAATAGTTTGTACATGTATAACATTTCTCAGTTTTCCACATAACAATACAACCCCCACTAGGTCCTCTGTCATCCTTTTCGGACCTGTATACTTTTCCCCGTCCTGTCCCCCTCACATAAACACACTCCAGAATCTTTTACTTTGGTGCAATATGCCAACTCCAGTTCAGGTTCTACTTGTGCTTTCTCTTCTGATCTTGTTTTTCAACTCCCGCCTGTGAGTGAGATCATCCCATATTCATCCTTCTGTTTCTGACTTCACTTAACATGATTTCTTCAAGTTCCATCCAAGATGGGCTGAAATGGTGAAGTCACGGTTTTTTAGTAGCTAAGTAGTATTCCATTGTGTATATAGACCACAACTTGCTTAACCACTCATCTGTTGTTAGATACCCGGGTTGCTTCCAGGTTTTGGCTATTAAACAAATTGTGCTGCTATGAACATAGGTATACACAAATTTTTTTGGCTGGGTGTGTTGGGTTCCTTAGGATATATCGCCAGGAGAGGAATTGCAGGATCATAGGGTAGGTCCATTTCTAGCCTGAGAGTTCTCCAGACTGATCTCCACAGGGGTTGGACCAATTGACATTACCACCAGCAGTGCAAGAGGGTTCCTTTGATTCCACAACTTCTCCAGCATTTGTTGCTGCTACCTTTTCTGATGTATGACATTCTCACAGGAGTGAAGTATTTCATTGTTGTCTTTATTTGCATTTTTCTGACAAAGATTTGGAGCATTTTTTTCATGTGCTTCTTGATACTATCTGCCTTTTCTCAGCAAAACTCATTAATTTATGTGCTGGGGGCTGGGTGGTAGCACACCAGGTTAAGTGCAAAGTCCTGCGTAAGGACCCCGTTTTGAGCACCAGCTCACCACCTGCAGAGGTAGCGATTCACAAGCAGGTCTGCACAGATGTCTATTCTTACAAAGGGGGAAAAAAAGTACTTATTACACCAAAGCAAAGGACTCAGGAGGGAGTGGGAGAGGGTAAGAAGAAAATTTGGGAGTTTACTATATAATGAAGTTGTAGATATATAAAAAAGAAAAATGTTTTGTAAGATACACATTATTATAGTGCATTATTTGGTTCAGGGAACCATTTATCAGAATGGTGGAAATCTTGGTATATATATGTATATATATAATGCAAAATAATTTCTCTAGTGACCCTTGTTTTTTTAATTTGTTTTTAAATATTTAATCATGAGAAATGATAGTAGAGAGAACCAGACATCACTCTGGTACATGTACTGCTGGGGATTGAACCTGGGACCTCATGCTTGAGAGTTCAATGCCTTATCCACTGCGCCACCTCCCAGACCCACTTTTGTTGTTGGGGGATTAATGTTTTAGAATCATCAGTAAGTACAATAGTTTGTACATGCATAACATTTCCCAGTTTTCCACTAAAAATACAACCCACACTAGGTCCTCTGCCATCATGTTTGAGGACCTGAGACGACCCCCCCCCCAATTAACTTTTTAAGTATGAGGATGGTTTAAATTTTCACGTATGTTGTATTCAAAAGAAATCAAAAGTGGTCCGGGAGGTGGCGCAGTGGTAAAGCTTTGGACTCTCAAGCATGAGGTCCCAAGTTCGATCCCCGGCAGCACATGTGCCAGAGTGATGTCTGGTTCTTTCTCCCTCTATCTCATAAATAAATAAAAATTAAAAAAAAATCAAAAGGTCCAGCAATTAACAGCTTGGTGCTTCCAGGTAATTGTATATGGTCACAACTAGCTAGTGAGAACTACTTGGTTTTTTTCACTTTTGGTGTATTTCTGCTTGTTTTGGTGTTAAATGATTTATCATTACACTGCACTAAGTGTAGCAGCTGAATGTTGAGAACCCATTACATTCTGTGCCTGAGGGGTGAGGAAGGAGACTGCAAGAACTTTATGGGGTCTTTAAATTGTCTTATACCAGTGATGCTGCCATGACCACATCCGTCAAAACAATGTCGCGTGTAAACCACAGCTTAAAGGAATTTAGAAAAGTTGGATGGTGGGCCTCCCAGCATGGGCAAACCTGTTAACTCTGAAACACGAATAGAATCTGTCAAGGGGTCGGGTGGTGGCGCACCTGGATGAGCGCACAAGTTACAATGCGTGAGGACCCAGGTTCGAGCCCCTGGTCCCCACCTACAGGGGGAAAGCTTCGCAAGTGGTGAAGCAGTGCTGCAGGTGTCTCTCTTTCTCTCTTCCTCTCTAACTCTCCCTGCCCTCTCGATTTCTGGCTGTCTATCCAATAAATAAAGATAATAAACAAAAAAAATTAAAAAAGAATCTGTGCCAAGTTACTGACAGCGCCCCCCATAGAAGGCAGGCTGCCCGCGGTATCTGAAACCTGGCGATTCGGGACTTCCGGGAGCTTTTAACAAGCCCGGTTTCTTTCCGAAGCCGCCCCTGAGCTTCCTTATAGGAGGTTTACTGGGTTAGCAGACTGCAAGCCCAGGCCACGACGCTTCCTGGATTGTTAGGCGAGATCGTCATGTTGGGGCGCTGCCTCCCCTACAAAGTAGAACAGAAATATGACGAGACCTACTGGCGGGGGTAGGCAACATAACGGTTATGCAGAGACTCCTGTCTGAGACTCCAAAGTCTAGGTTCAATCCCGTGCTCCACCGTTAACCAGAGCTGAGCAGCGACCTCGGTAACAAGACCTCCCCCGCGCAGCCGGATGAGAGTTGACGCCACTTCCGGCGCGTCGTCTTCCGGCGCCATTTGATTCGAGTTTGGTGTGCGGGCGGGGCGGCGGTTGGGTGAGTTTTGCCATGAGCCCTTGGGCTCCTTGGTCGCCAACCGTGAGCGAGCTGCCGGCTGTCGGCTGTCGGCTGTCGGCTGTCTGTCTGCGCGCGGGCGGGCGGGCGGGCGGCCTGGCGCGGCGTTCCGGTAAGGTGCGTGCGGCGCAGCGGGAGCAGAGGCGCCCTGCTTCGGATCACCGTGTGGTGGAGGCTCCTCTCCAACATCTTTTTGGTTTTTTTAAAAATTTTGTTTGTTTTCCCTTTTGTTGCCCTTGTTTTTTTATTGTGGGTGTTGTTGTTGTTATTGATGTCGTTGTTGGACAGGACAGAGAGAAATGGAGAGAGGAGGGGAAGACAGAGAGGAGGAGAGAAAGACAGACACCTGCAGACCTGCTTCACCGCCTGTGAAGCGGACGCCCCTGCTGGTGGGGGGCCCGGGGCCCGACCGGGGTCCTTATGCCGTTCCCTGCGCTTTACCCACTGCGCTACCGCCGACTCCCCCCTCCTCTCCAGCATCTATTCGGGGCCCGCCTGAGGGCACGGCTGGCTTTAACTCCAGAAACTCGTTTTGTTTGTTTTGCGTGAATCATTGTTGGTTCTTATTTTTCTCTTCCTGGAGAGGCCTGGAGACTGACAGGAAAGTATGTGCCGAGGCACTATGCTAAGTGCTTTGCTGGCACGTTTTACAGTTCTTGCCATATCCAGATCCTCTGGGAACTGGGGGTGTGGGGGGTGACGGGGGACGTTTGGTGGGCCTGGGTGAAAACAAACTTACTGGAAACTTGGACTGGGGTACATCCCCCCCCCCCCCGAGTTTTTTCTCTGAGTAAGCATCAGTCTGCCTCTCTCCTTTCGCCCTGGGCGTTTATTGCGCTTTTTTGATGCAAATATGTGCACAGGAGACGACTATGTACATCAAAAATGATCACAGATCAGAAGTGAGCGATGGATTGCCCTCAAACCTTCCACATATTATTGGTAGTTTGAACTTGAAGTTTTTTATATATTTATTTATTTCCCCTTTTGTTGCCCTTGTTTTATTGTTGTAGTTATTATTGTTGTAGTGTTGGATAGGATAGAGAGAAATGGAAAGAAGAGGGGAAGACAGAGAGGGGGAGAGAAAGACACCTGCAGACCTGCTTCACCGCCTGTAAAGCGACTCCCCTGCAGGTGGGGAGCCGGAGGCTCGAACCAGGATCCTTACGCAGGTCCTTGCGCTTTGCGCCACGTGCGCTTAACCCGCTGCGCTACCGCCGGACTCCCGAACTTGAAGTTTTATGGAATTAAATTTAGGTTACCATGTGGCTAAAATTAAACACTTCAAGCCTAATAATATTGGGCGGTTTTGAGCTATTTAGAAAGCCTGTACTGTACGTCAACACACTTTTCCAGTATTTGATTTTTCTACTAGTAGGTACTTAATGGGCATGAACATTTAGGACCAATTCTTTCATAATGCTGATTACTTTAGCCTGGCTGCAGGCCACTTAAAAAACAGCACTTTGGGAGTCGGGCGGTAGCCCAGCGGGTTAAGTGCATGTGGCGCAAAGTCCAAGGACCGACTTTAATGACCCCGGTTGGAGCCCCCGGCTCCCCACCTACAGGGGAGTCGCTTTACAGGCGGTAAGGCAGGTCTGCAGGTGTCTATCTTTCTCTCCCCCTCTCGGTCTTCCCCATCTCTCTCCATTTCTCTCTGTCCTATCTAACAATGACATCAATAACAACAACAATAATAACTTCAACAATAAAAAGGGCAACAAAAGGGAATAAATGAAAATTTTTTAAATACTTATAAAAAAACCACTTTAATATTGGGGATTATATATAAAACTCAGAACAGTACATAGCAGCTAACCACATTACTGTAATGATTATTTGAAAACTGCTCTTTTTTTGTTACCCTTATTGAAATACTTTTAAAGAGAGAGATGCTGTACAAATTATAAGTTGTCTTTGCTTTTAGTGTTGCTGTTTTTAAATCTTACCTACTTTTTTAATATAGCCTCCATTCCTAGTCTTAGATAAATGACAAAATAGTCATAATATCATCACTGAAGTCAGTTTTGACTTTGAATAGTCAAAACTGACTTTTTAGTTTAAAATATGTTAGTGTAGCTATGCAAGTAATTTGGAAACATGAAATTACTGCTTAGTACTTGGTTTTGATCAAAGTGGAAGACAGATCTATCTAAAGAATTAGGTACTGTGGGGATTTACATAGACTTAGAATAGTTTATGTAAATTTATACAAAGCTTGGAAAATCCTTGGGTAAGCTCCTTGGGGAAATATCAGAATGCTGACATGAAAGCATCCCACTCTTTTCCTCCCTTTTACCTCCCTGGCAAATAAAAGAATCTCTTTGAGTATATGCTCCTCTTTCCTGAAGCAGGAACAAAGGTCAGGTAATACTATAGTAGAAAGGTTAAAAAATTGGACTTTGCTGTCAAACACACCTGCATTTAAATCACTATTCTCACCTGTTCTGTGTGATTTTGGAGGAGGATGTTGGCAAGAAAAGCCATACAGTCTGGTAAGTATCTCCTCATCTTACTTGAATTAACTAAGGTAGATACATAGTGGGAATGTTTTCACTTTGTCAGAGGATTATCAGATTTTTAAGGACAGTAGAACCCAAATTGCTGATTGCTAGTGTGACACTGCAACCTAGAATTCTGGTATGTGGAATTTGAGAGGTCTGAACTCGTTGGCTATATAACACATTCCTGTCACTTGCAGGCATCAGCAGTTTTGTCTTCAGGGCCAGCAGAATTGCTTGCTTGGATAGTGTGCTGCTTTGCTATATGCACAACCCAGATTTAAGCCAGGCTCCCACTTCATTGAAGGATACTTCCTTGATGCTGTCTTTTTCAGTTTCTATCTCTGAAAAAAAAAAAAAGAATAAACAAAAACATAATTTTGTTTTCAGACTGTAGCTGTGTCACTGTGTTATGATGCCATCTCGTACCAACCTGGCTACTGGAATCCCTAATAGTAAAGTGAAATACTCGAGACTTGCCAGCACAGACGATGGCTACATTGACCTTCAGGTAAATGCAGAGGAAGTTGAAGAGACTGGCTGGCTCTGTTTCTGTTGGGCAAGCAGAAAAACCTTTCAGGTGGAGGTTTTGCTAATTGTCCCTGGGGACTAGGGCAGCGAACTCATCTGAGATCCTTTTAGTCAAAGCCTGCCAGAAAGATCTTGCCAGAGTGGTTTTGAATCAATATAATGACTTAAACTGCTTATTGTGCTGCTGGTTCTTTGTGCCCATGCAATTCCACTGCTCCCAGTAGACCCCCCACCCATAGTTATGAGCTTCCCTTCTTTCTGCTTGGTGCTCCCATATGGTGGTGGAGGGCTCAAATTCAGGTTCCTACACATAGTAAACGGTGCGCTCTACTAGATAAGCTTATGTCTAAAAATTTTTTTTTTTAAATTATTTATTTATTTGGTTAGACGCAGAGAAATCAAAAGAGGAGTGGGGAGATAGAGAGAGAGGAAGAGACATTGCAGTACTGCTTCACGACTTAGGAAGCCTTCCCCCTGCAGGTGGGGTCCGGGGCCTTGAACCCAGGTCCCTGTGCGTTCGTCATAGCATGTGCACTCAATCAGATGCGCCACCACCTAGCCCCCCCAAGAATTTTGGTTTTATTATTTTGTTATTATTGTTACTGGCACTTCAACACTCCAAGTCAGCTTTACACAGAGTAACAGAGATTTTACAGGTAGTGAAAATAAGAGAGGCAGAGGGTGAAACATCACAGTGCTAAAGTGAAGCAGGTGTGCAGATGTTGATATCTCTCCCTCATATCTTTCCCATCCCTCTCAATTTCTCTCTCTGTCCTATCCAATAAAATGGAAAAAATGACCACCAGGAGCAGTAGATCCGTAGTGCTGGCACCAAGCTACAGCAATAACCCTGGAGGGAGGGAGGGAAGCAGAGAGGGAGAAAGAAAGGAAAGGGAGAGGGAAAAGGAAAAAGAAAGAAAGAAAGAAAGAAAGAAAGAAAGAAAGAAAGAAAGAAAGAAAGAAAGAAAGAAAGAAAGGAAGGTCCGGGAGGTGGTGAGGTGGATAAGCACTGGTCTCTCAAGCATGAGGTCCTGAGTCCAGTCTCCGGCAGCACATGTACCAGAGTGATGTCTGGCTCTTTCTCTTTCCTCCCATCCCTCTCATTAATAAATAATAAATTATTTTAAAAGAAAGAGAGGGAGAGACCTGTACCTCTGCTTCACCACTTGTGAAGCTTCCTGTCTGCAAGTGGGGACTAGGGGCTTGAGCCTACAGTCCTTACATGTGGTGAACGTCTGTGCCCAAACCCCCCCTCCCTTTTAAGATTTATTTATTTATTTATTTTATTAATGAGACTGAAAGAGGCCAGAGCAGTACTCTGGCATATGCCAGGGACTGAACTCAGGTTATAATGCTTCTAAATCTGGAGCTATACCACTGCATCACCTCCTTGGTCAGCATGTGAGCTTTCTCACTGGCTGGGCCTCTTAGGAATTTTCACATGTGCAACTCAGAAGGTAGCACAGTGGGTAAAATATTGAACTCTTCAAGCATGAGGTCCTGAATTTGAACCCCAGCATCCCGTGTGCCAAAGTGATGTTCTTTGGTTCTCTCCTCTTTATTTTATAAGTAAACCAGTCTTTAAGAAGCAAAAAGATTGAGCAGTGCTCTGGTAAAAAGTAAAAATAGAATAAGATAAATAAAAAGCATAAAGAATTTTCATTTGTGACAACAGAATGCAGAAATTTCACGTTGTATTTAGTTTATCTGGAAAATGTAAGATTTTGTTTCCCAAAGTAGGATTTTTAAAACGCATTTATTTGGACAGAGAGAAATTGAGAGTGGGATGGGGAGAGAGAGAGAGAGAGCTGAAGTGTTGCTTCACCACTTGTGAAGTTTCCACCCCTGCAAGTGGGGACTGGGGACTTGTATCTGGATCCTTACACATGATGGTGTGTGCTCAGCCAGGTGCTCCACCACTCAGTGCCATAAGTAGATTTTAGCTGTGTCATCAAAATCTGTTTACACTTTAGTCAAAGCCAGTTCATAACCATTATGCTAGCTCCCCAACTCTCCAAAACCTTTGACTGTAAAATGATTTAGAAATTAGATTCAGAGAGTCGGGCTGTAGAGCAGAGGGTTAAGCGCAGGTGGCGCAAAGCACAAGGACTGGCATAAGGATCCCGGTTCGAGCCCCGGCTCCCCACCTGCAGGAGAGTCACTTCACAGGTGGTGAAGCAGGTCTGCAGGTGTCTATCTTTCTCTCCTCCTCTCTGTCTTCCCCTCCTCTCTCCATTTCTCTCTGTCCTATCCAACAACGACAACAACAATAATAACTACAACAGTAAAACAACAAGGGCAACAAAGGGAATAAATAATAAATAAAATAAATATTAAAAAAAAAAGAAATTAGATTCAAAACTGGAAAAGTTAACATTTTTTCTGGTGTTGCTGTGATTATTAGAGCAACAACTAGGGTTTCATCTCCTGCCTACCCTTTTCTTTTTTTTTTTTTCTCATCCTGTCCCCACTGAGGTTTTACCACTCACTCCAAGATGACTTTAGGAAAAAAAAAAAAAGTGAAAGAGACCACAGCATCAAAGCTTCCTTTCCTTCCTAGAACTGCACTGGGTTAGTTGGACTTAATTCAAGACCATAAGACATCCAGAATGGTTATTATCCTCTGTACTTTGAAGTATATGTGCCCTGGTACTTTGATAATATTCTTTATTGTCTTTTTTTTTTTTTTTCTCCTCTCTTCCAGTTTAAGAAAAGCCCTCCTAAGATTCCATATAAGGCCATTGCGCTTGCTACAGTGCTGTTTTTGATTGGTGCCTTTCTCATTATCATAGGCTCCCTCCTCCTGGCTGGATATATCAGCAAAGGGGTAAGCTTCTGGGAATGTGTCATGAGAGCTTTCAAATATGTGCCAGGGTGCTGGTGTTTTATAGTCATGTCTAGCACAGCAGATACCAGCAGGAAAAATGATTTCCTTTTAAGTTTTATTCTCTGATAATAAAAACATTATGTGTTTCTTCCTTTGAGTAATGAAAAACTTCTAGTTTCTGTGAGATCAGTGATGACAGGTAACAAACTCTGAGGTACTGGGCATTGGGCAGTTTCACCTGCTGTCGTGAATTAGGACAACAAAGCTGAACTTGGCATCAAGAACTTGTAGTTGATAAAGGGTATTACTGAAGAAGCATGCTGTCATTGTAGCTTTGCAGTGCCACTACTGTCTTGTCTTCTTGTCTTTCTCCTTCCTCACCCCTCCCCCTTTTCCACCCATATTGATAACCAGGGAGAACCACTAAGGCTTGCAAAGATGTGGGACTGCATACTAAGTCAGGATTCTGACTCTTGAATCAGATCCTTCCCTTCTTCTCCCTTCTCCCCTCCTTCTCTTTCCCTCTTCCCTTTCTTTTATTTTATTTATTTATTTTGTTAAATTATTTTTAAATTTATTTTCCCTTTTGTTGCCATTGGTTTTTTATTGTTGTAGTAGTTATTATTGTTGATGCCATCATTGTTGGATAGGACAGAGAGAAATGGAGAGGGGAGGGGAAGACAGGGGGAAAAAGACACCTGCAGAACTGTTTCACCGCTTGTGAAGTGACTCCCCTGCAGGTGGGGAGGCAGGGGGCTCGAACCGGGATCCTTAAGCCGATCCTTTCACTTTGTGCCACTTGTGCTTAACCTGCTGCGCTACCGCCCAACTCTCCTCTTTGATTTATTAATGAGAAAGGCAGAGAGAACCAGAGGATAGGGCTGGGTGGTGGCACACCTGGTTGAGCACACAGGTTACAATGTAAGGACCTGGATCCGAGCCCCTAGTCCCCACTTGCAGGGGCAAAGCTTTGTGGGTGGTGAAGCAGTGTTGTAGGTATCTCTCTGCTTCTCTCCCTCTCTGCCACCCCCTGTCCTCTCAGTTTCTTGTTGTCCCTATCCAATAAATAAAAAAAAATAATTTGAAAGATATAAAAGATGGAGCGAGAAAGAGAACCAGAGCATCTCTCTGACACATGAGATTACATGATTTATCCACTGTGCCATCTCATATGCTTCTTAGATTTGATTTGGCTGGAGTTCTACTAAGCTTCAGTGTTACCCTTTAGAAACCTAAGGCAATATTTGGTGATTCTAACTCTTAGGCTATATACAAATGGTTATATAAAATGTCTGAGGAGTTCTGAATTAATATCGGTCATAATTCACACCCACTCTTCACACACCAGGACAGGGGATGATAGTCACATCATTCTATAGAAGGAATATAGGCAGGAACAGAAATAGTGCACAGGGCCAGGAAGATAGCATAATAGTTTTTCAAAAGACCTTTATGCCTGAGTCTCCAAGGTCCCAGGCTCAGTCCTTGGCACCACCATGAGCCAGAGCTAAATAGTGCTTTGGTTAGAAATAGGAGAAACTGGGAGTCATGCAGTAGCGCAGTGGGGTAAGCACACATGGCGCAAAGCACAAGTACTGACATAAGGATCTTGGTTCGAGCCCCTGGCTCCCCACCTGCAGGAGTCGATTCACAGGCAGTGAAGCAGGTCTGCGGGTGTCTCTTTCTCTACTCCTCTGTCTTCCCCATCTCTCTCCATTTCTCTCTGTCCTAACAACAGCGACATCAATAACAACAACAACAATAACTACAACAACAATAAAAAGGGCAACTAAAGGGAAAATAAATAAATAAAATATAAAATAAAAAATAAAAGAATCTGTGAACATTATAATTGATGAGTTCCACTGTCATAGTAAAATGGCTTTTTTATTAGTATCTTTATTATTTTATTTTTTTAATTATTTTATTATTTTTACAGCCAGAAATTGAGAGGGAAGGAGATAGACAGAGAGACACCTGCAGCCCTGCTTCACCACTCGCAAAGCCTTCCCTCTGCAGGTGGGGATCAGAGGCTCAAACCCGGGTCCTTTCGCACTGTAACATGTCGCTCAACCAGGTGCGCCACCACCCGGCCCCAGATGGCTCAGGTTTTTTTGTTTGTTTGTTTGTTTTTAATATTTTATTTATTCCTTTTTGTTTCCCTTGGTTTTTTTTGTTGTTGTTGTAGTAGTTATTATTGTTATTAATGTTGTTATTATTGGATAGAACAGAGAGAAATGCAGAAAGGAGGGGAAGACAGAGGGGGAGAAAAGGTAGACACCTGCAGACCTGCTTCACCGCTTGTGAAGCGACTCCCCTGCAGGTGGGGAGCCAGGGGCTTGAACCAGGATCCTTACGCCAGTCCTTGCGCTTTGGGCCACGTGCGCTTAACCCACTACGCTACCGCCTGACTCCAGATGGCTCAGTTTTTAAGAAATGTGTCTGATTTGCCAGCTTCCTTAACTATTTTGCAGAGCACTGCTCAGCTCTGGCTTACGGTGGTCTCAAGGATGACCCTGTGATCTCAGAACTACAGACGTGGAAGTCATTGGCATAACCATGATGCTGTCTCACTGGCCTACTTCCTTAGCCATTTAAAGCTATTATACAGCTACCAGATACTTGGTGCAATCTAAATTTGAATGCCTGACTTCAGGTCTGTACCCTCAGTTTTCATTGCAGTGTTAATACAGTAAGTAGTGATATTATATAAATTGAGGTATGATCTGAGATCAACATGTAAACATGTAGTTTACAAAAGACCATTTTATAAGTTAGGGTAAAGGTGACCAGTTTAAATAGCTTAACTGGTAGGGTATAGGACTTCCATGCCAGAGGCACTGACAGTGGTATTGACTTCTCTGTAATGTGAAACTTCATCTCATATGAAACAGATAAAATAACTTTTTTTTTTTCTACCAGGGTTATCGCTGGGGCTCAGTGCCTGCACAACAAACCCACTGTTCCTAGAGGCCATTTTTCCCATTTTTATTGGATAGGACAGAGATTTTGAGAGAGGAGGGGAGATAGAGAGGGAAAGAGAAAGATAGACACCTGCAGACCTGCTTCACCGCTGGGAAGCGACCCCCTGCAGGTAGGTAGCCAGGGGCTTGAACCCTGATCCTTGTGTGGGTCCTTGTGCTTGTACAATGTGCACTTAACTGGATGTGCTACCACATGGCCACCAGTAAAGTAAAATAAATCTTTAAGAAAATAAGAATAAGGGGCAGGGATAGATAGCATAATAGTTATGCAAACACTCATTCCTGAGGCTCCAAAGTCCCATGTTCAATCCCCTGCACTACCATAAACCAAAGCTGAGCAGTGCTCGTAAAAAAAAAAAAAAAAATACCTGCACCTGGTTAAATTGACGTGTTACCATGTGCAAGAATCTGAGTTTGAGCCCCCACTCCCCACCTACAGGGGAAGAAGTTTCATGAGTGGTGAAGCAAGTTGTACAGGTGTCTCTCTGTCTCCCACTGTGTCCTCCTCCCCTCTCAATTTCTCTCTTTCCTATAAAATAAAGGGGGTGGGGGATTTGGCTACCAGGAGCAGTAGATTTACCACACAGGCACCAAGCTCTAGTAGTAGTTGAGCACACATTGCCATGCACAAGCCCCCTGGTTCCCATCTGTAAGGGAGAAGTTTCATGAGCGGTGAAGTAGGGCTGCAGGTGTCCCTTTTTCTTTCTCCTTCTCTGTCTTCCCTTTCCCTCTGAATTTCTCTCCCTCTATCCAATAAAATATTAAAGTAATAAATTTTAAACAACAAAAAAGGAAGAAAAAGAAAATCATCAATTGTAGAGGAGTTAGTATAAAATTCATGCTTCCATTGTCTGAAGCACTGATGTCCCAGGTTCAATCTCCTGCACTATCATAAGCCAGAGCTGAACAGTGCAGGGTAAAAATTAAAGAAATCGGGAGTCAGGTAGTAGTGCAGCAGGTTAAGCGCAAGGACCAGCATAAGGATCTTGGTTTGAACTCCCAGCTCCTGACCTGCAGGGGAGTTGCTTCACAAGTGGTGAGGCAGGTCTGCAGGTGTCTATCTTTCTCTCCCCCACTTTGTCTTCCTCGTCTGTCTCCATTTCTCTCTGTCCTATCCAACGACGACGACATTAATAGCAACTCCCCTGCAGGTGGGAGCCGAGGGCTCGAACCAGGATCCTTAAGTGGGACCTTGTGCTTTGCGCCATGTGTGCTTAACCCTCTGCACTACCACTGGACTCTTTTTTTTTTTTTTTTTTTTTGGTACCAGAGCACAGCTCAGCTCTGGTTTATGGTGTGGTATGGGGGATTGAACCTGGGACTTTGGAGCCTCAGGCATGAGAGCCTATTTGCATAACCATTATGCTATCTACCCCCACCCAACAATGGGAAAATTACAAAGACGTGTACACTAACTGTATAAACATCAACAACTGTATCTAGGGCTAGATAGATAGCTTAGTTTGTTGGAGCTTACAACTCACTTGTGTGAGGCTTCAGAGGTTGAGGCTCAGTCCCCACTGTAGCCTTATGCCAGAGCTGGACAGGACTCTGGCCTCCGCTCCTCCCCCCATTTTCTCTCTTGTATAAGAAAGATGTATATATAAAAGATAAATGATATATAAATAAAATACAGAAAGCAGGGTTTGTTTATCTATCATTTTTGTTGTTGTTGTTTTTTACCAGAGCACTGCTCAACTCTGGCTTGGCTTGTGGTGGTACCTGGTGATTGAACCTGAAACCATTGGTGCCTCAGGCATGAAAGGTGTTTTTTTGTTGTTTGTTTGTTTGGCATAACCATTATGCTATCTCCCCAGACCCAGAGCAGTTTTTATAAAAGTGAATTCATGCAGCAAAGTTACAGGATTTGTTATATGTGGGACGCAGCTGCAGATTTGTTGATGAATTGCCTGCCCACATGGAACTCCCCCAAAAGGTCAAGCTTTTTTGATAACCTAAACACAGTCCCTCCCTCTTTGATTTTTGAATTGTGCTTATGGATGTCCACACTAAAATAATTTGCAAGTCCAAGAAAAACAGGTTTGTTGTGATAGTCTGTGTAATTACTAAATGCGAGAGACATTCAGAGCATTTTAACAGTCTGGGAGTTGGGGGTGGGAGGTGGTGTTAAGTAAAATTGCATATATGTTAGTGTTTTTTTTAAATAAAGTATTTGTTCCCTTTTGTTGCCCTTGTTTTATTGTTGTAGTTATTGATGCCATCGTTGTTGGGTAGGACAGAGAGAAATGGAGAGAGGAGGGGAAGGCAGAGAGGAAGAGAGAAAGACACCTGCAGACCTACTTCACCACCTGTGAAGCGACTCCCCTGCAGGTGGGGAGCCAGGGTCTCGAACCGGGATCCTTACGCTGGTCCTTGTGCTTTGCACCACCTGCGCTTAACCCGATGAGCTGCCGCATGACTCCCATATGTTACAGTTTTAATGTATGAAGAACTTTTATTATTTTGACAAGTACTTTGTTTGTAAGATGTATTAGTGAGAGAGAGAGAGAGAGAGAAAGGAGAACAGTGCATTATTACACATACAGTGCTGGGGATTGAACTTGGAACTCATGTTTGAGAGACCAAACCAAAGCAGTTGCTTGTTAAAAGAAATGAAATACAGGATCGGATGGTGGCACATCTGGTAGAGCACACAGGTTACTATGTGTGAGAACCTGGGTTCAATCCTCCAGTCCCCTCTACAGGGGGAAAGCTTCACAACCAGTAGAACAGTGCTGCTGATATTTCTCCTTTTTGTCTCTCTCTTTCAAAAAAGAAGTATTAAGATGTTGATCTATTGACTGAATCTATAGTTTTATTGTATTTGAAGCTTATAGTTTGTATATTAATGCATTTGCTTCCTTCTGCCACCAGGGAGCAGACCGAGCTGTTCCTGTCCTGATTATTGGCATCCTGGTGTTCCTACCAGGATTTTACCACCTGCGCATCGCTTACTATGCATCCAAAGGCTACCGGGGTTACTCCTATGATGATATTCCAGACTTTGATGATTAGCACATACCTCATCCCTGCGGAGAAGAATCACAGATGAGACTGAATCCAGCTTTATCACTTTGAGTAGAACTGTGGCCAAGGGCTAAGGAATTCTGTAGCATGTGGATCTTTAACACAACAACATGCAGATTTTATGGGTCCACCCTAAAGCTGAGCTTAAAGTTAGTTAAGATATGCTCTATTTTCCAACTCCTGATTTCACATGAATATGTATTTGGAAGAATAGCATTATTAATTCTACCTGAAAGCAAGATATTCTATATTGGCAAATGTCTTCACTCTTTTTGGAATTGAGCAATTCATTCGAATAGTTGTCATTGTCAGTTATTGTGAAGGGAGAATGTCAAATTACTTATTACTGAGTAATTTTGAAAAGTCTTTTAAGTATCTTATTCCCTGCACTCATCTGTAACTTCATGTTCTAGTGCAAATAAGACCTTGGCAAAGTCCAGTGTCATACTGGTATATTTGTAATTTATTTTTACTTGGTTTCTTCTTTGCTTCTTTGTGAATTTTTTTGACTTACATAGATTGACCAATGGCAGTTCATTAGATGTTATTCATAACTTATGTTGACATATGATTTTGTATAGAATAATATCTGATTAGGGTGATATGTCCACAAAGTGAATTTAGTTCTATGCGCCCCCCCCCCCCAGTTTTAGGGTTTTCTTCCCTGAACTTGGTTTCTTTTTAACAGCAATGTCAGTAAGTTTTCACAATGCAGACACTTTCTTGTCACCAGTATTTGGCCAGCTTTCATCTGGGTCACTAGTAGTTTGGCCACTGCTTACTTTGAATCATTCTTTTTTTTTTTTTCTAAATATTTTATTTATTTATTCCCTTTTGTTGCCCTTGTTTTATTGTTGTAGTTATTATTGTCGTCGTTGTTGGATAGGACAGAGAGAAACGGAGAGAGGAGGGGAAGACAGAGGGGGAGAGAAAGACACCTGCAGACCTGCTTCACCGCCTGTGAAGCGACTCCCCTGCAGGTGGGGAGCCGGGTTTTGAACCAGGATCCTTATGCCGGTCCTTGTGCTTTGCGCCACCTGCGCTTAACCCGCTGTGCTACAGCCCGACTCCCCACTTTGAATCATTCTGTCTTCTCTGTTGATAGATCAAGATGTTCTGTATATCATGCCTTTAAGGACTGAACTTTTGGTTGTATCCTAAGAAATGTAGATAAGTGGTTGTTATTTAATTATAATAAGTTGTTATCATTCTGTATTGTAATGTCATTCATTTTGTTGGAGATCACAAGATTCAGCCTCAATCCCTAGAGGATTGGGCTGTTTTAACTCAATTGTGTTTCCTAATTTGCAAAAAGTGAATTATAGTTAAGAGAAATTAAACTGTCAAAATCTAAATCCTGGACTTAAAATGAATTAACTTTAAACATTCAGAAAACCTGAGTATCAGTATCTTTTGCTCTCAAAACTACCTCCATCTTTTGGACTACCTCCATCTGTAGATAAACTTGTTGTGGGTCAGACTCTGCTTTTCAGTTCTTAAATTAAATTTTTTTAAATTATCTATTTATTTATTGGATAGAGACAGCCAGAAATCTCGAGGGTAGGGGGAGATAGGGAGAGAGACAGAGACACCTGCAACACTGCTTCACCACTTGAAAAGCTTTCCCCCTGAGGTGGGGACTGGGGGCTTGAACCCAGGTCCATGCGTATTGTAGCATGTGCACTCAACCAGGTGCACCACCATCCATCCGATCCCAGTTCTTAAATTATTTATTTATTCCCTTTTGTTGTCCCCTTTTTTATTGTAGTTATTATTGTTGTCATTGTTGGATAGAACAGAGAGAAATGGAGAGATGGGGAAGACAGAGGGGGAGAGAAAGATAGACACCTGAAGACCTGCTTCACCGCCTGTGAAGCGACTGCCCTGCAGGTGGGGAGCCGGGGCTTGAACCAGGATCCTTAACGCAGGTCCTTGGGCTTTGCACCACGTGTGCTTAACCTCCTGCGCTACTGCCTGACTCCCGAGCTCTTACATTTTTAAAAGCGTTAGAACCAGAGCATCACTCTGATGCATGCAGTGGCAGAGATTGAACTCAGAACTTCATGCTTGAGAATTCAACTCTTAGCCATTGTACTACCTCCCAGGCTGCTTCTGTTTTTAATACTGAGGTGTCCAGAAGCCTGGGAATGCAATCAGCCATGATTATGAAGGCTGTTTGGTACAGAAAGTTTATTGAGAATGAGTTCGGAGCTGGGGAGATAGCATAATGGCTATGCAAAAAGACTCCTGGGAACCAGGTGGTAGCATACCAGGTTAAGTGCACATGGCGCTGAAGTGCAAAGACCAACATAAAAGATCTCGGGTCAAGCCCCCTAGCTTCCCACCTGCAGGGGGGTCACTTCACAAGTGGTGAAGCAGGTGTGTCTATCTTTCTGTCCCCATCTCTGTCTTCCCCATCTCGATTTCTGTGCTATCCAACAACAGCAGCAACAAAATGGAAAAAAAAAAAAAAAGGCCTTCAGGAGAAATGGATTCAGAGTGCAGGTACCAAGCCCCAGTGATAACCCTGAAGGCAAAAAATGAAAAAAGACTTTATGCTGGAGGCATCATAAGTCCAAGCACCACCAATAAGCCAGAACTGAGTTCTAGTGGGGGAAAAAAAAAGTTTTGTTTCTAAATGACCAGCAGGTGGTGCTATTCAGTAAGCAATTACAGTGTGTGGGTTAAGGTCAAAAGGAAGTCTAGACTGGAGAGAAATTTAGGAGTGGACAGTGTCTGAGAGCCATGAGATTGAACGAAATCTCCTAAGGAGTGGCTGTGCATTGAAGGGGGAAAAACGGAGGGTTGGGCGATAGCGCAGCAGGTTAAGCACACGTGGTGTGAAGGGCAAGGACCTACGTAAGGATCCCGGCACCCCCAGCTCCCCACCTGCACGGGAGTCGCTTCATGGGCGGTGAAGCAGATCTGGAAGTGTTGATATCTTTCCCCATCTTCCCCTCCTTTCCATTTCTTTCCTATCCAACAACGACAACACCGATAACAACAACATTAGTAACAATAAACAAGGGCAGCAAAAGGGGGAAGAAAGCAAATTTAAAAAAAAAAAAAGGCGGGGGGAGAAACCAACAGCCTACTAGCATTAAGAAAAGGAAAGAAGGAGGGAGGATTACCTGAAATAGTCTCCAGGGTTAAGTACTTTTAGTAACAGGAAGGGTAGACTGGGGAGTCTAGTACTCTGAAGTTCTTTAACTTATATAATGTAAAGGGAGGGGAAAAATATTAAAATGGAACAAAAGAACTTAGTGAAAAATAGGGATTTGTTAAGGAGAGGGAGAGTAATGCTTTGGTTTCCTTAGCCTAATCGTACAGTTGTCTAATTTGTATACCCTTTCAGAAATAGGCAAAGTACATTTATGTGTACTGTCTTTTTTGTTGTTGTTGTTAAGTTTGAGCTCCTATTATAGAGGTGTGTGTATTTTTTCAGAGTACTTCTCAGCTATGGTTTATGGTGATACCAGGGATTGAACCTGGGACCTCTGGAGCCTCCAACAAGAAAGTCTTTTTGTATAACTACCGTGCTATCTCACTGTCCCTTACTATTACAGTTATATAATTTATTTTCCCCCAGTTCTCTGTTCTATAGTTCTGTATCCATGACAGTCAGGCGTATTCTCTTTTTTTTTTTTTTAGGCGTATTCTCTTTAACCTACATTGTGTATTTAGCTTTCTACACTGTTTACAGGATCCTAAGAATAGATACCATAAAAGTCATTTTCCAGGGAGCCGAGCAGTAGTGCAGCAGGTTAAGCGCATATGGCGCAAAGTGCAATGACTGGAGTAAGGATCCCGGTTCGAGCCCCCGCTCCCCACCTGCAGGGGAGTCACTTCACAAATGGTGAAGCAGGTCTGCAGGTGTCTCTTTCTCTCCCCCTCCTCTCTGTCTTCCCCTTCTCTCTCCATTTTTCTCTGTCCTATCCAACAACGACATCGATAACAACAATAAAACAAGGACAACAAAAGGGAATAAATATTTTTAAATAAGTCATTTTCCTAGAGCAGAAATACTCTTAGATGTCTTTCTCTAAGGTTTATTATTACTATTCTCCTGTTTTATTTGATAGGACAGAAAGAAATTGGGGGGAGGGATAGAGGAAAGAGACAGCTGCATACCTGCTTCACCGCTTGTGAAGTGTTCCCTTGCATGGGTCCTTGCACAAAGTACTGTGTGCACTTAATGAGGTGTGCCACTGTGTGGCCCGTTTTCTCTAAGATTTATTGATATAAATTATTTTAAAAGAATAAGACTTTATTTATGAGCAAGATAGGAGGAGAGAGAAAGAACCAGACATCACTCTGGCACATGTGTTACCGGGGATTGAACTTGGGAGCTCAGGCTTGAATGTCCAAAGCTTTACCACTGCGCCACCTCCTGGACCACAGATTTATTGATATTAATGAGAGAATGGGGTGCATTAAAAGAGAACCAAAGGGGAGTCGGGCTGTAGCGCAGCGGGTTAAGCGCAGGTGGCGCAAAGCACAAGGACCGGCATAAGGATCCCGGTTCGAACCCCGGCTCCCCACCTGCAGGGGAGTCGCTTCACAGGCGGTGAAGCAGGTCTGCAGGTGTCTGTCTTTCTCTCCTCCTCTCTGTCTTCCCCTCCTCTCTCCATTTCTCTCCTATCCAACAACAACAACAACAATAACTACAACAGTAAAACAACAAGGGCAACAAAAGGGAATAAATAAATAAAATAAATATTAAAAAAAAAGAGAGAACCAAAGCATCATTCAAAGCATCACTTCATGTTTAATAAGAGTCCAAGGCTTTATCCATTATGCCACCTCCCAGGCCACATTTCTCTTGGATGTGTCTTGAAGAACGGCCGTAGATGTTCAATTTGAACATTCATGCTTATAATCTCATTCTGTTTGTGATAGTTATGGGCATATTGTTAAGCCAAAGCTAGACTCTAATGTTTTGATAATAGTTGTGTATTCTGGGGATTTTATAGAAAACATAAGCTTCTGTTGAGGTAAATACATACATATATATATATTTGCCTCCAGAGTTATTACCAGAGCTTGGTGCCTGCACTATGAATCCACTGCTCCTGTGGCCTTTTTTTTTTTTTTCCTTTGTATAGGACTGAGAGAAATTGAAAGTGGAGGAGTAGATAGAGAGGGAGAGAGAATGATAGATAACTGCAGACCTGCTTCACCACTTGTGAAGCAACCCCCCTGCAGGAGCAGGAACTCAAACCAGGACCCTTGTGCGGGTCCTTGCCCTTCTTGCTGTGTGTGTTTAACCGGGGGCGCCACCACCCAGCCCCCAAGGTAACAATTTCTTGAAGTCTTTGCCAGACATTGCACCAGGCATTTCTGTTATGTACTAGTTCTCAGTTTAGCCTTGGAAAAACCCTGAGATGAGTAAGATTCTTAATAGGTTGGCTATCCATGACTAACATTTAGCCAGAAAGTGAATTCCCTGTACTAAGTATGGAAACCAGCTACCTTTCAGAATTGGACAAGAAAAGGGAAGGGAGACAGTGTAGGTAATAGGCGTAGCAGAGACTGAGATCAATTTGGTTGAATGTTTACTTTGTAGCCTTCATCAGGTGCCCTAGCTTTATGAGGAAAGTGATTTGCAACTACTTTGCTAATTAGTTGTTCCCACTGCACCACCTCCTGGGCCCCTCATTAGTCATTTCTAAAACTGAAAATCCTCCCTGTTTACCAGCCCTGTTCTGCATGCAATGGAAATTCATCCTTTTCCTCTGGATGAATGTCACCTGGTTAGCGTGCCAGAAACACATTGATCGCTTTCTGCCAGGAATTGCTAGGTGCTTAGAGCGCAGCAGAAAGGTAGGGTCTGACCAGTGAGGAGCAGAAAGTGAAAACTAGTGGCTAGAGATGTTGATCTCCCTTTTGTTTTTAAAAATGGAAAGGGTAACTGAATCTGAATTTGAGGAGGGTCTTCATTACTGAGAAGTTACAAACAGAATCAAGTAGTGGAGTAGCTTAAGTAAAACAATTCTCTAGCTAGCTGCAATCTTAATACAGGTAGGTTATTTTTATATGCAACCTGTAATTTTCTTCAGTAAAGAGAATCTTACTATCCAGCCAAATCTAGCACAGTGCTTGTGGGCACTTAGGTTTCTCGAAGAACCAAAATCTTAAGTGCTTTTGCATCTCAGGACACTATGTTCCTTTGAGATTTGGACTGGGAGACAGTAGTTTATTCATATTTTCATAATGCTCCTCCGTAAGCTGTCAGGCCAGCTATCCTTCAGACAGATGTGTTGCTAACTTACCTGGCAACCTCTGCCGAGGGCATTGAGACCAATTCACAACCTCCTGCAAATCCTCTTCTCCAGGTCACACAACATCCTCACCAGTTGACTCAGAAGAATTACTTGTATGAAGGTCACTGGATATTCTACTAACCTTCAAAAGGTCATAAGTCAAATCAATCTTCATTAATAATCATGTTCTTTTAATTAACCTGATGTTTCTTTCCTGGTTCACATCTTTGGTTCTGTATTGGCCTCACTAATACGTAGTTCAGTTGAAGGTTATCACTGGGACTTGATGCCTGCATGATGAACCCATTGCTCCTTGCTGTTTTTTTTATTTTCCTTTATATGATAAACACAGAAATAGATAAGAGAGGGAGAAGACAGAGAAAAAGAGACACTTGCAGTTGCACTGGTGTTGGGAAATTGTGCAGATGTGGTTGAACATTGGCAGGGCCCACAAACCACTATATATTCATGCAAATATTATTTACAGATCCCCACCACTTTACCCCTTCAGGGTATTGCTAATTCAGTCAAAACCATTGCAACAGTTGCTAAGGACGCTTCCATCTTCCCACCATGCCTCTTGCCTCTCTCCACTCCCTTTCCTAGCCAATCCCGTCCAGACTGGCCACTTCTGGTTTTTGCCTTATAAAGCCCTCTGCTGTTCCAGTTTCGTCTTCTTTTCTCTTCCGCATCCTGACCTGGGCTGGTGGGCCTAGATAGAGGCAGCCATTTTGCTAGCTCCACGTGGCCTGAACCCACAGTGCCCGCACCCAACTCTGGGGGCCCACGTGAATAAAGATTTGTGTTCCAGCTCTGCCCCCAGTTCCTGGTCTCTTCTCTCTCTCTTCTCTCTCTCACAAGGTGCAACCCAACACACTGGGACCAGGGACTTGAACCCATGTCCTTATGCATGGTAATATGTACTCTCTACAGTGTCACTGCCTGGTTCCCCAGACCACGTCTTCTTCATATTGTTCTGCCTTTCTTTCCATGGCCACTGTTTTCACCTTTTTCTGCAATTGCCGTGTGCGTGTGTGTGTGTGTGTGTGTGTGTGTGTGTGTGTGTTGTGGAGGGGAGGAGAATGAGAATATCTGGGACCTTATGAATGTGTGATTTCACTGCCCTCATGCTGCTTTTTCACTCAGATAGAAAAACAGGCCACCGGGAGTTGGGCTGTAGCATAGTGGGTTAAGCGCAGGAGGCGCAAAGAGCAGGGACCTGCATAAGGATCCCGGTTTGAGCCCTGGCTTCCCACCTGCAGGGGAGTCACTTCACAAGCGGTGAAGCAGGTCTGCAGGTGTCTATCTTTCTCTCCCCCTCTCTGTCTTCCCCTCCTCTCTCCATTTCTCTCTGTCCTATCCAACAACAACAACAATAATAACTACAACAATAAAACAAGGGCAACAAAAGGGAATAAATAAAATAAATATTAAAAAAAAAGACAGGCCACCACCAGAGCTTTCTTCAGTATCATGACACCTCTCATATGTTGCCAGGACTCAAACCTGGCCTGTGGGCATAGCAAAGCCAGGTATCCTCTTCCTGATGATATGTGTAAGGCCCTTATTCTGTCTTGCCTTTTGCTTTTTGAAGTGTTACTTGCACACTGAGAGCAGCAGTATCATCCAAGCTGGTTAGAAATGCAGAATCAGGGCAGGGTGATGGTACACCAGTTGAGTGTACATATTGTGCGCAAGGACCCAGACCCACCTGCAGGGGGGAAGTAGTAAAGCAGAGCTGCAGGTGGCTCTCTTATTTCCCCTCCCCTCTCAATATATATATATATTTTTAAATATTTATTCATTTCCTTTCTGTTGCCCTTTTTTTATATTGTTGTTGTAGCTATTGTTGTTGATGTCGTTGTCATTGTTGGATAGGACAGAGAAATGGAGAGAGGAGGGGAAGACAGAGGGGGAGAGAAAGATAGACACTTGCAGACCTGCTTCACCACTTGTGAAGCGACTCTCCTGCAGGTGGGGAGCTGGGGGCTTGAACCAGGATCCTTACACCAGTCCTTGCGCTTTGCACCACTGCACTTAACCTGCTGTGCTACTGCCCAACTCAATCTTCTTTTTTTTTTTACTCTTCATTTATTTATTTTACCAGAGCACTGCTCAGCTCTGGCTTATGGCTGTGTGGGGGATTGAGCCTGGGACTTGAGAGCCTCATGCATGAAAGTCTCTTTGCATAACCATTATGCTATACCCTTACCCTTTTAATCTTTATTTATTTATTGGACAGAGACAGCCAGATATCTAGAGAGGGAGAGAAACAGACACCTGCAGACTTGCTTCATCACTTGCAAAGCTCCCTCCCCACAGGTGGGGGCTGTGGGCTTGAACCAGTTCTTGTACATTGTAACGTGTATTTAACCAAGTGCACCACCATCCAACCCCCCCCTCAATTTCCATCCTATTAAAAAAAAAAACTCACACAAGGCAGGAGGGGGGGTGGCCACCAAGAGTGGAGGATTCATTGTGCAAGCACCAAACTCCAGCAATAACCCTGGTGGTAATCAATCAATATTGAAAAATAAATAAATATAAAGGAGGAAATGCAGACTCTTAGGTCTGCCCCACGCCTGCTAAACCAGCCTGTGGGTTTACTGTCTGAAGAGCACTGGTCTGGGGTACCCTGCTGCGCCTCCTTGTTTCTCCACTTGAGGAGCAGATTTCCTCTGGCGGCATCAATGGACACAGTCATGAAATATAGCCCCTCTTCCTCAGTCCATCATTGTTCTCCATCTGAATCAGTAACTCCCAGAATTTTTTTAGGAGACTTCATAGAAATGGCATGGAAATAACACAAGAGGATTTGTGAAGATCCTTTATGTGAACAGTGAGAATGAAAATAAATCTTGCAGATGGGGAAAGGTCAGTGAACTGAATGGAAGCATGATTTTGTGCTCTGAAAGCCAAGGGGAGGGGAACAATGTAACTTAGGACCCAACAAGAGGCAGAGTATGTTTTCTTGGCTTCTGTGGGAGGCCCGGTAGCTCAGGAGTTTACCCTGAACAAGGGAGGTTCTGGCTTTCCCCTGGGTTTGTGGTTTTCTGATACCTCCATTCTTTCCTCCCCCTTAAGAAGGACCAATCCAGTGTTTCTGTCTAAGGATTTAAGTTTCTTTTTAAAATTTTTTTGTTTTTTTTAATGTTTTTTTTTTTTTATTGTTGTAGTTATTGATGTCATCGTTGTTAGGACAAAGAGAAATGGAGAGAGGAGGGGAAGACAGATGGGGGGGAGAGAAAGACAGACACCTGCAGACCTGCTTCACCACCTGTGAAGTGACTCCCCTGCAGGTGGAGAGCCTGGGGCTTGAACCGGGATCCTTAAGCCAGTCTTTGGCTTCGCACCACATGTGCTTTAACCCGCTGTGCTACTGCCCAACTCCCTGTTTTTATTATCTTTTTTTAAAAATATTTATTTTATTTATTTATTCCCTTTTGTTGCCCTTGTTGTTTCATTGTTGTAGTTATTATTGTTGTTGTCGTTGTTGGATAGAACAGAGAGAAATGGAGAGAGGGAGGGGAAGACAGAGAGGAGGAGAGAAAGATAGACACCTGCAGACCTGCTTCACCGCCTGTGAAGCGACTCCCCTGCAGGTGGGGAGCCGGGGTTCGAACCGGGATCCTTATGCCGGTCCTTGTGCTTTGCGCCACCTGCGCTTAACCCGCTGTGCTACAGCCCGACTCCCTGTTTTTGTTATCTTTATCTTTATTTATTTATATGGATAGAGACAGCCAAAAGTTGAGAGGAAGGGGATGTAGAGAGGGAAAGAGACACCTACAGCCCTGTGTCACCATTTGTGAAGCTTTTCCCCTGCAGGTGGGGTCCAGGGCCTCAAACTCAGGTCCTTGCACATTGTAATATATACACTCAGCCAGGTGTGCCACCACCCGGCCCCTGAGGATTTAAGTTTCTTACCTGCTGCTTTGAGAGGGTTTTCTCTAGGATTAATATCTACCAAGAGTCCTCTCTGAGACCACCACCACTGATTGGTCAATCAGTGTCCCCCTACAACAAAAAGATGACAGTAGTAAAATTATTAGCACAGGGCTGGGGAGATAGTATAATGATCATGCAGAAAAGCCTTTCACACCTGAGACACCAAATGTCCCAGGTTCAATCCCCAGCACCACCATAAACCAGAGCTGAGAAATTATCTGGACAAACAAGCACACAAATACCATCAGCATAGCCTTAGAGGCTTTGGTCTCTTGTGAGGTAAGAAAATGGCTTGCTCTTAGGTGAGGAGAGATACCATGAGGAGAAGGGGGGTAAGTCAGATCTCTCTGGACATAGTTGCAGGGCCCTATCCCTATAACTGTGGCCTGAAGGTTTGAATTAGTTGGTTACTAGCAAGAAATTTACCAAAAGCTCCAAGGTTACAATTTGGGGATGTGAAGAAATGCCAAGTTTTTTTCTCCATTGAATGAAAAGAGAAGCCACAAACCAAAAGAGCCACAGAAGGATGCTGACCCAACATCAAGGACTCCTGCTCATTCTGAACACTGACCCGAGATGCTCTTCCACTGTATTGTTCTCCTACCTCCAGTCAGAGTCAGAGAGTTCTCTCTCTCCTCTAGTCTTATCTTATTCATTGGCAATAAAAGAAGCTGACTTTTCAACATGTAGAGATTAGAACTTTGCAATCAAGAAAGACAAAGAAGGCAGGTACAAGAACAAAGTTTATAAAGTCATGTTGGGTAGACCTGCATTTACTTACCCAAACCCAGGTCACTGAAACTTGAGGCTTAACAGTACTTTGGGACAAATGATCTCATTATTAAAACAACTCAACTTAAATATTAACCAAAAGGGGGGGGGGGAGTAGATCATAAAGCTTGGAAGGCACTTTTATCTTGACACACATTTAGGTCCTCCACATTTCTTAACTATTACTAGGCAGTTTAAATCTAACCTTGGTCTTATCTCCAGACTTTGATTTGAATTTGCCCATCAATTCACCTTCAATTCTATTTTTTTTTCAGTTTATTCATGAAATATTGAGGGCACTTGCTCCAGACACAACATTTTGTTGGGTATGAAAAAGGAATGGCCTGCACCCTCTAGTAGCAACACGTCAGGAAAGAAGGGACTTACTTCTGAACTAGCTTAACAAATATGTGGACTGGGGAGATAGCAAAATGGTTATGCAACAAGCTTTCATACTGGAGACTGCAGTACCAGGTTCAATTCCCAGCACCACCATAAATCAGAGCTGAGCAGTACTGTGGTCTCTATCTTTTTCTCTGTATCTCACAGATAAATGATAAATAATATCCATAAATGAGAGATTTTGTTTTTTGTTTAGAATAGTATCACTTATGAGTGGATTGAAAAGGAAAGGAGGGTCAGCAGGGCCAAGCTCTCAGTTCCCACCTGCAGGGGGAGAAGCTTCTCGAATGGTGAAGTAGTGCAGCAACTGTCTCTTCCCATCTCCTCTTATCCTCTCAGTTTCTCTCTGTTCCATAAAAAGAAAAAGAAAAAAAAAAATAAGTCTGTTGTGCATGGCCCTGGAGGTGGAACAGTAGATAAAGAAAGCATGAGACCTTCAAGCAAGATCCCAAATTCATTCCCCGGCATCACATGTGCCAGAGTGATGCTCTGGTTCTGTCTCTTGCTCTCTGTTTCTTAAAAATGAATAAATAATTTTTATGAGTAATATATTTTTCTTATTGATTGATTTAGGTAGATACTGAGAGGCAGCAAGGCAGAGAGGTGATGAAAGAAACCACAGGACCAAATCATCATTCATTGTGGTGGATGCTGGACTCAAACCAGCTCATGCACATGGCAAATTTAGAAGCATATTATTTTTAGCCAATAATAATATTTTTTTATTTCTTTATTGGGGAATTAATGTTTTACATTCAACAGTAAGTACAATAGTTTGTACATGCATAACATTCCCCAGTTTGCCAATTCTTCTTCTTCTAGCGTTTGCCCTTCTTCCGTAGCCAGTCAACAGCGTCAGGTTGAGCCTGATGTAAAGTTTCGAGACCTCCTTTGAATCTGGAGAGGTGGCAGTCATTGACTATGTGGGTCACAGTCTGTCTGTAGCCGCAGGGGCAGTTCGGGTCGTCTCTGGCTCCCCAGCGATGGAACATAGCGGCGCACCGGCCATGGCCTGTTCGATAGCGATTGAGGAGGGCCTAATCATAACGTGCTAGGTCAAAGCCGGGTTGACGCTTGCAGGGGTCTGTGATGAGGTGTTTGTTCTTTACCTCAGCTGACTGCCAACTCTGTTTCCAAGAGTCTGGAACAGAGAAGTTCAGTGTAGGCGTAGGGGACCAGATTGGGTGACGAGACGTCAAGCGTTGGACAGGGTGGGCGAAGATATCCGCGTATATTGGCAGGTCCGGTCATGCGTGGGAAATGAACTTAGATGATGCCGCAACCCGACGAATATCTGGGGGGGTGATGTTGCTAAGAACTGGCCAATAATAATCTTTTAAAGAAAAAAATGTGGGCGGGGGGGGGGTAAATAGCCTAATGGTTATGCAAAGAGACTCATGCCTGAGGCTCCAAAGTCCCAGGTTCAATCCTTCACACCACCATAAGCCAAAACTGAGCAGTGTTCTGGCAAAAGTAAATAATAAAATAAAAGATTTATTTGAAAAAAAAATTTTCATAGCTTGGGAGGTAGCACAGTGGATAAAACACTGGACTTTCAAGCATGAAGCTCCATGTTCAATCATCTACATTACATGTGCCAGAGTGATGCTCTGGTTCTCTCTTTCTCCTCTATTTCTTTTTTTTTTTTAAAGAGGTGTGAAGAACTTTATTGATGGCAAGATGGTTATTTGATCACATTACTTTGTATTAGTTTCTAAATGACTACTTCATATGTAAACAGATGCATCAATCATTTTTTTCTCAACATCATTGCTACATGTAATAAAAGTCCTGTTAACAGTGTCCTTTTTAAATTTTTTTTTATTTATAGAAAGGAAACATTGACTAAACCATAGGATAAGAGGGGTACAACTTCACACAATTCCCACCACCAGAACTCTGTATCCCATCCCCTCCCCTGATAGCTTTCCTATTCTTTAGCCCTCTGGGAGTATGGACCCAAGGGTCATTGTGGGATGCAGAAGGTGGAAGGTCTGGCTTCTGTAATTGCTTCGCCGCTGAACATGGGCGTTGACAGGTCGATTCATACTCCCAGTCTGTCTCTCTATTTCCTTAGTGGGGAAGGGCTCTGGGGAATCGGAGCTCCAAGACATATTGGTGGGGTTGTCTGTCCAGGGAAGTCTGGTCGGCATCATGCTAGCATCTGGAACCTGGTAGTTGAAAAGAAAGTTAACATACAAAGCCAAACAAATTGTTGAGCAATCATGGACCTAAAGGCTGGAATAGTGCAGATGAAGAGTTGGCATATTAGTTAGCTAGTAGGCATATTTTAGTTATATTCCAAAGGCCCTGTGGCTATACTAGTTGTTTTTTTTTTCTTGCCTGAGTCTGAAATCTGATATGCAGGTGGACCCTAATTATTGTCTGAGGAGATGATGTCATGGCTGGAAGAGGGACCAGAAAGCTGGATCAGGGATGAGAGTAGCTCTCTAATAAGGGAAAGGGGTATAAATATTGTTGATTGTAAATCTCCTCTATTTCTTACCAATCAGTAAATATTTTTTTTAAAATGATCACACTGAAGGACCAGAGAAACATCTCATCAGATAGGTTGTATTCTTTGCCATGATCATGGCCCAGATTCAAGCCCCAGCACTACAATGTACTATACAGAGTACTAGGTACTGTGGCACCTGGGGAAGACGCTGCTGTCTGGAGTGTCTCTCCCTCTCTCTCTTTCTCTATCTGAATGAAAGAAGAAAAAGGATAAGATGGAAGAGGAGGAAGAAAAAGAAGAAGCAGAAGAAAAAACAGAGAAGGGTGAAGTCAACATGTATGAAGTCCTGCTCTTACACAACAAAAGTAAACAAATTAATGAAATAAAATAAATCTATTGAGGGGGGGTAGATAGCATAATGGTTATGCAAAAAGACTCTCATGCCTGAGGCTTCGAAGTCCCAGGTTCAGTCCCCTGCACCACCATATGCTAGAGCTGTGCAGTGCTCTGGTATTTCTCTCTGTGACTTTCTCTCTCTGCATTGCTCTCAAAACTAAAATAAATAAAATACTTAAACAAAATCTGTTTTTAAAAATAATAATTCTATTGAATTAGAATCAAGTTACCATATGTGACTATAAACAGTTAAAATCACAAGAGGAAGCATAGGTCATTTAGAACAACTGATGGAAATTTATTCTTGCTCATTATGGAGTGTTTTCCTTATCACCAGCTGGCCATCTTAGGGGATGGAGATGTCACATAGTATCAGGGCCTCCAGGGCGGGAAGCATCTGGCATTTGCTGAGATGTCCTCTGCCTTGTCTAGACCCCAGGTGCTGGCTCAGCTGCAGATCTCAGGTCTCTTCCTCTGCACCCCTTTGGGCGCAAGGGGAGTATTAGTTGTCGCTTGTGCCTAGTTGGTGAGCGTCTGAGTGCTCCTTCTGGATACACACAAATTATTCTGCTGCTCTCACCCCATGCTGGGGTGCGTGGGAATTGTTTAGGCTGTCTCCCATCCAGCGGTGGGAGTCTGTTCACAGATTTTTCTCAAAAACATGGTAAGATCTTGCTGCTTCCCAGGCTCTTCTCAGGAAAAAGGCATGGGTCACTTCTGATTCCAGTTTCCTGGTCTCTCAAGGGCTTCTCTTGTTCAGCTGACTGCTCTCTCCTCCCACCTCCAGCCACACTTACTGAAATACTTACGATTCTGGGGGCTGGGGACATGATGTGGACATGCTGCAGTTTTGAACCCACCTGCTTCCCTCTAACTACCCGTTACTCTGGATCCAGAGCCTTTTAGTTAAATTTCAAAAATGGCTTATCAAACAATTTGTCCTAAAGAATCAGTTCCTAGTGGTCCGGGAGGTGGTGCAGTGGATAAGGCATTGGACTCTCAAGCATGAGGTCCTGAGTTCAATCCCCGGCAGCACATGTACCAGAATGATGTCTGGTTCTTTCTCTTCTATCATTTCTCATGAATAAATAAATAAAATCTTTTTACAAAATCAGTTTCTATTTACTTCCAACTGCCACAGACTAGAACTTATGCTTGATACACTGTTTTAATAAGTCTGCCAATCACACACTTTTATAGTGTGGCAACATTAAGTTGCTATAAAAGGTTTTTTTTCTATTCTTTTAAAAAGTTTATTTATGGGGGCCTAGTAGTGGTGCACCTGATTGAATGCACATGTTGCAATGTGCAAGGACAGGGGTTCAAGCCCCCGGTCCCCATCTGCAGGGGGAAAGCTTTGCAAGTAGTGAAGCAGGGCTACAGGTGTGTCTCTCCTTCTCTTTCTCTCTCTCTCTCTTTCTCTCTCTCTCTCTCTCTCTCTCTGTCTTTACCTCCTTCCCTCTCAATTTCTGGATATCTATCCAATACATACATAAAAATGAAACAAGAAAGGTGCTGCTATAAACACTTAAAAACAAAAAGTTTATTTATGTATTGATCAGAGAACCAGAGTATCACATTAACATATGCATTATCAGGGACTGAACTCAGGACCCTCACACTTGCAGTTTCAGCATTTTATCACTGTGCCACCTGCCAAGCTGCAGACTATTGTAAAAATTTCCAAATGTTTGTTCTCAAAATCTGTGGTTACTTCTTCACAGGCCAGTGATAAACAGCTCAGGATCAGCAGTGGCCACAATGAATAAGGTGTTATAGAGGTTCTGTTACCTCCTTGCTAATTTGGAGAATTCCAACAGCTTGACTTCCTTTTCCTCTTCATTCTGCTGTGTCATTCCTTCACTAAGCCAGTAGGAATAAAATGCTCTATCTACTGTCTGACTGGAGAAATGTGGTCACGATATAACAGAAAATAGTGGAAATGAAAATTGATTTGGTTAGCACATCAAGTTTCACTCTTGCTGCAGAAATGAGAAGTAAAAAAAACTAGTTTGAAAATGAAAAAAAGAGACAAATCATGATTTCTAAATAAATTGCAATCTATAAAAACAATTTTAAATAAAAAGTTAGTAGAATGGATGTAACAATATTGAAAACAAGAGCCCTTATAACTTACTAGGATACATAGTAAGAAATTTAGAAAACATAATAAAATAAGGATTTCATTCACAATAACTTCATTTTTTTCATTTAAAGTGTGTGTGTGTGTGTGTGTTTTGTCTGGATCTCATACACACTAGATTGCACCATTCCCAGGATATTTTTCCCCTTTTTTAAAATGTATTTTATTAGTTATTTTTTATTTACAAAATTATAAGATAATAGGAGGGTATAATTCCATATGGTTCCCACTCCCAGAGTTCTCTTTCTCCATCCCCTCCATTGGAAACTGCATAGCTCTCTCTATGTCACAGGTATGGACTGATTCTTTTTTTTTTGCCTCCTGGGTTATTGCTGGGGCTCCCTGCGAATCCACTGCTCCTGGAGGCTATTTTTCCCCTTTTGTTGCCCTTGTTTATTGTTGTTATTAATATTGTTGTTATTGCTGTTATTATTGTTGGATAGGACAGAGAGAAATGTAGAGAGAAGGGGAGACAGGGAGGGGGAAAGAAAGATAGACACCTGGAAGACCTGCTTCACCACTTGTGAAGTGAAACCCCTGCAGGTGGTGAGCCGGGGGCTCAAACTGGGATTATTTTGTGCTTTGCGCCATGTGCGCTTAACCTGCTGTGCTACCGCCGGCTCCCTGTATGGACTGATTCTGTATGGACGTGTGTGTGTCTGTGTGTGTGTGTGTGTGTGTGTGTGTGTGTGTGTGTGTGTTTTCCCTCTCAATGGTGCTGCCTTCACTTCCTTTGTAAGTCACACCTACACCTATTACTACTTTTAGGTGTCCTTCCTTTCTTTCCTCTTTTCTCTCAGATAAGAGAAACACTGCCAGGCTGACTTTTTTTTTTTTAATTTATCTTTTTTTCATTAAAACTTTTAAAACATTTATTATGTATTTATTTACATAAGAGTGAGAGACCAAAGTACTTCTCAGCTCTAGGATATGGTGGTACTGAGGATTAAACTCAGGGTCTTAGCATGCAAGTCCTGTTTTGTAATGCTCAACTATCTGGTGAGCCCTAATTCATAATAACTTTAAAACAAAACACATGAAGATCAAATTAATAAGAAATTACTGATGCATTTGAAGAAAATCATCAAATTTTATAGGCGTATCTAAATTTTGTAATTAGACATGTTGAGTATATCATGGAAAGATGTCAATTTTTCTCCAAAATGTGACCCCATTTTAAACAAAAGCATGTAGAAGAAGTAAGAAGGTCTTGATACAGTGATTCTCAAATCTAGAAAATAAAGGCATAATGATGACCAGAAAAAACTCCACAAAAGAGAATCATGAAAAACTATAAAGGTAGAGGGTCCAAGAGGCAGCCCACCTGGTAGAGCATATGCCTTTATGCACATGAGATCCTGGGTTCAAAACCTGGAAGCACATGTGAGTACCTTGAAAGCACTTGGGGGGGGACTCCATGATTGGTAGAGTAATGCTGTGGTGTCTCCCCTCCCTCCTACTTCCCTTCTCTCTCTCTGTCTCAAAAAAAGAGAAGGAGGAGGAAGAGGAGGAGGAGAGGAAGAGGAAGAAAATATCGGGGGCCTGGAAGATAATTCATTGAGTAGAGTATGTGCCTTGCCGTGCATGTAGCCCAGGTTAGATCCCCCCAGCACCACTTTGGAGATACTGTGGCACAGGAGGAAACTGTGGCATCTCTCCTTCTGTCTGTCTGTCAGAATGAGCAGGGGTGCATTGGATCGACCTTCTCGTGGTGCATCCCGTGAGTACCCATTCATTGGGGAAACTGACGATCCTTCCTAGCCGACTGAATCCACATGGATCCCAGTCACTTTAAAGCCAGCAACAAGCAGCTCCTGACAGCTTTCAAGCTGTTGGTCCTGCTATGCTGTTAACTGGTTACGGAAGAAGGGCAAACGCTAGAAGAAGAAGAAGCAGGTGAAATCATTTATGTGTGAAGCTCCAGCTTCACCCAAAACAACTAAATCAACAGGACCAGTAAAGCCATTCAGTGATAGCATGCATGAGTGAGACCTTTGGTCCATTCCTCGGTGCGATATTAAAGATAATAATAGGGGCAGGGTAGTGGTGCACCTGGTTGAGTGCACATGTTACAGTGCGCAAGGTTTGAGTCCCAGGTCCCCACCTGCAAGGGGAAAGCTTTGCAAGTAGTGAAGCAGGGTTGCAGGTGTCTGACTCTCTCCCTTCCTACCACCCCCTTCCCTCTCAATTTCTGGCTGTCTCTATCCAACCTGTAAATAAAGATTAAAAAAAAAAAAAAAGATAATAGGGAGTCGGGCTGTAGCGCAGCGGGTTAAGCGCAGGTGGCGCAAAGCACAAGGACCCGCATAAGGATCCCAGTTCGAGCCCCGGCTCCCCACCTGCAGGGGAGTCGCTTCACAGGCGGTGAAGCAGGTCTGCAGGTGTCTATCTTTCTCTCCTCCTCTCTGTCTTCCCTTCCTCTCTCCATTTCTCTCTGTCCTATCCAACAACGACAACAACAATAATAACTACAACAATAAAACAGCAAGGGCAACAAAAGGGAATAAATAAAATAAAATAAATATTAAAAAATATATTAAAAAAAGGTAATAATAGTGACTGGCATATAGAACACTGGACTTATAAGCATGAGGTCCAAAGTTGGATCTATCGTATCATGTATACTAGAGTAATGCTCTGGCTTTCTTTCTTTCCTCTATCACCAAAAAAGCAAGTCTTTAAAAATAAAATAATAATAATAAAAGCTATAGATATTACAACAAGACAGTTCTAAAAGATACCCTAAGGAAACCCAGTCAAGCAGAAATGTCACTTAAAACATGGGCTGTCAATAAATTTTTAATAGGTGATAAGTGAACAGTTAAAATCATTAAAGGAGGGGTAGGTCATTTCATAAATGACAACTGATGGGAAAAAATGTGCTTAGTTCTCGTGGGCTCCTTTTTGGATTATACTTTCTCATCCTTTAGATTGACTTGTGTTGGTCAATGTAATGTGAGTTCAAGTGGTGTGTGTCTCTCTCTGAAAAGAGAAGAAAAGTCACTGCACATTTTCTCTTTCCCTGTGCCTTGATCCTGGGATGAACATGATGAACAGAAGAATCCCCACTGAGCCACAATGAATGTATAATGTGAGAGAGATATAAACCATTCTCCTAAGTCATTGGGTTTGGACTTCTCTGTTAATGCAGCAGAATCCAGCTTACTCTCACTGAGCCATTACTTCATACTTCACACTTGTCAGAGAAAAACCAGTTCATCAACAAGGGCAACAAAAGGGGGGAAAAAATGGCCTGCAGGAGCGATGGATTCATGGTGCAGGCACCGAGCCCAGCAATAACCCTGGAGGAGGAAAAAAAAAAAAACCAGTTCATATCAGTGTGTTAGAAACATGAATCATTTGGACCCAGAGAGGTGAAGTGGTAGAGCACAATCTCTAGAGTATGAGGCCCTGGCTCAGTCCTGGCTTCATATGTGAGTAGTGCAGCACCATCTCTGTTGCCTTTAGGATGCAATGTAAAATGGAAAGGCAGAATCCCTTGTTTACAAATCTTTAAGAATTGAGACCTAGGGGGAGTTGGGCGGTAGTGCTGCGGGTTAAGTGCACATGGTGCAAAGCACAAGGACCGGCTTAAGGATCCCGGTTCGAGCTCCCCACCTGCAGGGGAGTCACTTCACAGGTGGTGAAGCAGGTCTGCAGGTGTCTTTCTCTCCCCCTCTCTATCTTCCCTTCCTGTCTCCATTTCTCTCCGTCCTAACAACGACGACATCAATAATAACTACAACAATAAAACAACAAGGGCAACAAAAGGGAATAAATAAATAAATATTAAAAAATTGAGACCTAGGGAGACACCATAATGGTGATGCAAAAGACTTTCATGTCAGGGACTCTGAAGTCCAAGGTTCAGTCTCCCACACCACCATAAGCCAGAGCTGAGCAGTGCTCTGGTTAAAACAAACAAACAAACAAATAATAAATTGGGAGCTAAGAGATGGTTCACGGAGTAGAGCACATTCTTTGTCATGCATATTTTGTTCAAGCACCTGGTTACCACATGGGCACACCTATAGGGAATCTCCATTGGTTGTGAAGCAGTGCTGTGGTGTATCTCCTCACTCTGTCTCTCACTTTTTTCTGAAAAAAAAAAAAAGTTCACTGGGAGTGGAAGAATTGCATAGGCATGGAATCCCAGCAATAAGCCTTGCACCTAAAAAAAAAAAAAAAAAAAGGAAAGAAAGAGAAAGAAAAGAGAAAAAAAATCTAGAATAAACATAGTAGAAATTGCTCCACTCTTCAAAGGGAAGCTGGGTCAACATACTCTGCCACTCGAGGAAGACTGGTTCTGAAATGAGAATGTTCCTAGTCATAAGCATGGAATGTGAGCTCAGACTGACAGGGATGCAAAGGTTACACAGGCTCCTGTGCTAAATATGAAGATGCGCCCGAGGTCAGACTGATGGGGTTTACAGTTAACGGTATTTATATACTTTTCCCATATTTAGGAGTTTCTCTCTGCCCAGACCCAACTTTCTAGTTCAGTTTTCAGCTCTGACACTGTCTTCCCAGACGATGCTCCTAGCCCACCTGCATGTTAGCTGTTGGGCTCAGGGAAAAATTAGTAAGTCATGGGTCCCTTGGAGTATCCCTAAAGTAGACTTCCTAGCTCCTTCCAACATGAAGACCCCAAATTTCATCTGCTATACTCTTACCTTTAAGTTTCTAATTATTAAACATATTTTTGTTTTATATCTTAATGCTTTTCAGCCACTAAGTTGCAGATACTACCATGACGCCAACTTGACTTCCCTAGGCAGACAATCTCACCAATATGTTCTGAAACCCCATCTCCCCACAGCCCTACGTAACTAGGGAAAAACAGAAATAGGTTGGGGATATGGATCAATCTGTTAACACCTGTGTTCAGCAGAGAAACAATTATAGAAGCCAAACCGTCCACCTTCAGCTCCTTTTAAAGATCTCTGGTCCATACTTCCCAGAGAGATAAATAGGGAAACTTCCAATGGAGGGGAGGGGATCTGGAACTCTGGTAGTGGGAATTATATGGAATTGTACCCCTCTTATTATTATTATTGTCATTACTATTTTTGCCTCCAGGGTTATTGATGGGGCTTGGTGCCTGCACTACAAATCTACTGCTCCTGGACGCTATTTTTTTCCCTTTTGTTGTCCTTGTTTTTTATCATTGTTGTTGTTGTTTTTACTGTCATTGTTGTTGGATAGGACAGAGAGAAATTGTGAGAGGAGGGGAAGACAGAGAGGGGGAGAGAAAGATAGACACCTGCAGACCTGCTTCACCACTTGTGAAGCGACCCCTGTGCAGGTGGGGAGCTGGGAGGCTCGAACCTAGATCCTTACACCCATCCATGCACTTCGCACCATGTGCATTTAACCACCTGCGCTACTGCCTGCCCCCTCCTCTTATGTTTTAAAAATATTTTTATTTGTTTTTAGATAGAGACAGAAATAAATTGAGATAGAAAGAGGAAATAGAGAGGGAGAGAGACAGACAGCACCTACAGCCCTGCTTCACCATTCATAAAGCTTCCCCCACTGCAGGTGGCTTGAACACTGGAATATGAGCACTTAACCAGGTGCGCCACCGCCTATACCCCTCTTATACCACAATCTTATCAATCATTATTAAATCACTAATAAAAAGGGAAATATTCTAGATGTATCCCTGGTATCATATGTACCAGAGTAATGGTCTAGTTCTTCTCTCATATATATATTAAGCTTGATTTCTTGCAGCTCATGAGGTAGCATAGTGGCTAGAATGTCTAACCTGTGAGCATGAGGTCCTGAGTTCAATTCCTGACACAGCAAATGCTAAACTAATGCTGTTTCCTTCTCACTTCCCACACTCCTTTTTTATTTTTTATTCTTCTATTGACACCAGGGCTATAGCTGGGACTGGTTGGTGCCAGTACTATTCCACCATGCCCAGTGGCCATTTTTTTCCCCTTTCTTGTTTTTTTTTTTTTTTTTTTTTTGTAATTTTTATTTATTTATCTTCCCTTTTGTTGCCCTTGTTGTCTTTTTATTGTTGTTGTAGTTGATGTCGTCGTTGTTGGATAGGACAGAGAGAAATGGAGAGAGGAGGGGAAGACAGGAGGAGAGAAAGACAGACACCTGCAGATCTGCTTCACCGCCTGTGAAGCGACTCCCCTGCAGGTGGGGAGCCGGGGGCTCGAACCGGGATCCTCATGCCGGTCCTTGCGCTTAGCGCCACCTGCGCTTAACCCCGCTGCGCTACTGCCCAGGTCCCTCCCTTTCTTGTTTTATCTGACAGAACAGAGAGAAATTGAAAGGGTTGGGGAGATAAAGAGGGAAAGAGAAAGACAGATACCTGTAGACCTGCTTCACTGCTTGCGAAGTGTCCCCTCTGCAGGTGGGGAGCCCGGAGCGCCAACCCAGTTCATTGCACATGATGATGTATGTACTTAACTGGGTGCCGCCCTTTCTCACTCCTTAATAAATAAAAATTTGAGTAGGGTGGTAGAGCAGAGGGTTAAGTGCAGCATTTCAAAGCACAAAGACTGGTGTAAGGATCCCGGTTCCAGCCCCCCGCCCCCATCTGCAGGGGAGTCGCTTCACAGGCGGTGAAGCAGGTCTGCAGGTGTCTATCTTTCTCTCCCCCTCTCTGTCTTCCCCTCCTCTCTCCATTTCTTTCTGCCCTATCTAACAACAACAATAATAACTACAACAATAAAACAGTAAGGGCAACAAAAGGAAATAAATATTTGGGAGTCGGGCGGTAGCTTATCGGGTTAAGCGCAGGTGGCACCAAGCACAAGGACCAGCAAGGATCCCGGTTCAAGCCCCCCCCCTCCCCACCTGCAGGGGGTCGATTCACAAGCAATAAGGCAGGTCTACAGGTGTCTATCTTTCTCTCCCCCTCTCTGCCTTCCCCTCCTCTCTCCATTTCTCTCTGTCCTATCCAACAACGAGGACATCAATAACAACAACAATAATAACTACAACAATAAAAACAAGGGCAACAAAAGGGAATAAATAAACATATATATAAAATAAATATTTAAAATAATAAATAAAAAATTTAAATTAAAGGTGATTGGGAGTCGGGCAGTAGCGCAGTGCATTAAGCACACTTGGTGCAAAGCACAAGGACCAGCTCAAGGATCCCAGTTCGAGACCCCGGCTCCCCACCTACAGGGGAGTCACTTCACAAGCCGTGAAGCATGTCTGCAGATTTCTATCTTTCTCTCTACCTCTCTGTCTTCACCTCCACTTTCTATTTCTCTCTGTTCTATCCAACAATGATGATATCAGTAACAACAACAATAATAAATACAATAATAAAAAATAAGGGCAATAAAATGGAATAAATAAATAAATATTAAAAAAATAATAAATAAATAATAGGGTGGTTGGGTGGTAGCGCAGCAGGTTAAGCACACATGGCACAAAGTGCAAGGACCTGCATAAGGATCCAGGTTCAATGGCTGTGGATGCAGCATAATGGTTCTGCAAAAGGATCCAAGTTTGAGCCCCCAGGGGGTCACTTCACAGGCAGTGAAGCAGGTCGTCATGTGTCTATCCTTCTCTCACCCTTTCTGTCTTCCCCTCCCCTCTCCATTTCTCTCTGTCCTATCCAACAACAGCAATGGCAACAATAACAATAACGACAACAACCAGGGCACTAAAAATGGAAAAAAGGGCCTCCAGGAGCAGTGGATTCCTAGTGCAAGCAACGAGCCCCAGCAATAACCCTGGAGGCAAATATATATATATATAATATAAAAAATAAAAGACAAAAAAATAAATAAAAGTAAAAAAATGAGACTGGTGGAACAGCATAATGGTTATCCAAAAGACTTCCATAGGTGAGGCTCTGAGATCCCAGGTTGAGTCTCCGGCAACACCTTATGCCAGAACTGAGCAGTGCTCTCGTCTCTCTCTCTTTACATATATACATATACATACACATATATCATTAAGATAAAATAAATAAATTTTAAAAATTAAAAGGGGGGTTAAGCGCACGTGGCGCAAAGCGTAAGGACTGGCGTAAGGATCCTGGTTCAAGCCCCCCGGCTCCCCATCTGCAGGGGAGTCGCTTCACAGGCAGTGAAGCAGGTCTGCAAGTGTCTATGTTTCTCTCCCCCTCTGTCTTCCCCTCCTCTCTCCATTTCTCTGTCCTATTCAACCATGACGACATCAAATAACAACAACAATAATAACAACAACAATAAAAAACAAATAAACAAGGGGGCCAGGTAGTGGCACACCCAGTTGAGTACACACATTACCATGCACAAGGACCCAGGTTCAAGCTCTCAGTCCTCACCTGCAAGGAAGGAAACTTCATGAGCAGTGAAGCAGAGCTGCAGGGCCTCTCTCTTTCTATTTCTCCCTTCCTGTCAATTTCTCTCTGTCCTGTCAAAACAAATAAATAAATAAATAAATAAACACAAATAAAAAAGTCAGACCGAGACAAAGATTGAGAAAAAAATAAAAGAAAAGGCAACTAGGGAAGTTTCCTAAGAATGAAGATAGAGATAAGAGGATAATATGACTCTGAGGTCCCAATTTCAGTCCCCAATACCACCATATAAGCCAGGGCTGAACAGTCTCTCTCTCTCTCTCTCTCTCTCTCTCTCTCTCTTTGTGTGTGTGTGTGTGTGTATGTGTGTATGTATTTATCCTTTCCCTTGTATCTCTACCTAATTAAAATAAAATAAATAAGACTTAAAAAAAATAACAAGAAGATAAAATGAAGGCATGCAGAGTCAAGTCCCTCCTCTTCCAGTAAGAGCCATAGGGGATTAGACCTTCTTGGTACAAGGAAAGCTCTTCCTTTGTATTTGTAGCTCTTACAAAGATACTTGCACTCAGACTTTAGAGTTCCTCCCATGAAGTTAGCCTTCTGCTGCTGATATATTTTGAGGCATATTTTTGCTTCACTACATTAGTGGATCACCAACACCTAGGGTAGTACCTGTCACATAGCAACTGCTCAGTGAACATTTGTTGAAAGAATGAATAAACACATTTAAAGAATATGAGTCAGGGAACATGTTACAGGCATATACAAGTAGTGGGTCCTTCAAGTCAACAATATTTAATAGCTCTCCCAAATTGCTACATCATACTATTTCCTAGGGGTATAGTAACTGAACCACAAGACTCCCTATCTGATGATGGAGTAGGGTGTGTGGGCCACTGCTGGAAACTCTGACAGCAATTGTGCAATCGAATTTCACAGAATGTCTATATAGAACCCTAAGAGGGAATTTCTTTTTAGAGAGGCAATAGGAGGAAGAGAGAGAGAGAGATCTGTAGTCCTACTTCACCATTCATGAAGCTTTCTCCCTGTAAATGGGGACTGTCCTTGCACACTATAATGTGTGTGCTCGACCAGGGGTGCCATTACCCAGTCCCTGATAGTTTTGGGTTTTGTTTGTTTGTTTTTGTCTCCAGGGTTATTGCTGGGGTTTGGTGCCTGTACCACAAATCCACTGCTCCTGGAGGCTATTATTTCACTTTTTTTACTCTTGTTTTTGCTATTATTGTTGTTATTGCCATCGTTGTTGTTGGATAGGACAGAGAGAAATCGAGAGAGGAGGAGAAAACAGAGAGAGAGAGAAAGACACCTGGAGACCTGCTTCACTGCCTGTGAAGTGACCCCCTTGCAGGTAGATCCCTACACTGGTCCTTGTGCTTTGCACCATGTGTGCTTAACCTGCTGTACTACTTCCCAGGCATGTTTTATTTTATTTTCTTTCTTTTTTTTTTTAAAGATTTATTTATTTATGAAAGCATAAAAGGGAGGGAGAGATAGATAGATAGGTAGGTAGATAGATAGATAGATAGATAGATAGATAGATAGATAGATAGATAGATAGAAAGACGGACTGATATGGCTTATGCTGCTATGAGCTTGGGAATTCTGGGGCTTCAGGCAAACAAGCTGATGTTCCAATAAACTGAGCTATTTTCCTTGTCCTCTCAATGATACTTTTAAAGATGTATTTTATTTATCATGCTTGAGAGTGTTTTGCATGAAACAAGAGAGTAGAGAAAAAGAGAGGGAGAGAGGAGAGACACTTGCAGCACCAGTTCACCACGTGTGAATCTTTCCCCCTGTAGGCGGAGAGCAGGGGGTTGAACCCTGGTCCTTGTGCATTGTAACATGTATGCTCTACTATGTATAGCACCGTCTGGTGTGTGTGTGTGTGTGTGTGTGTGTGGCACCATAGTACTGAATTTTCCTACAACCACATATAACAGAACAAGAAAACTATCCAGGTGAGTTATTGTACCTGTCCAAAAGAGAGATAGACTGAATCAAGGCATTGAAATTGAATAAGGACCACAGCTTGGTATCCCAGAAAGGCAAACTCTGTCACACCGTCTTTCATAAAAGGAAAACTGACTTCTTGCAGTATGAAAGTGCAATGGAAGATGGAACATTGCTCAAATCAGCTTACCTGCTGTGGCCTGGTGTGCAGTGTAGAGTTTCAGATATATAGACACCAGCAGACCTGCTTCACCACTTGTGAAGTGACCCCCCCCCCCCCCGACGCCCCTCAGACTTAAAAGCATGAAGTCTGAGTTTGACCACTGGCATGACATGTGTTAGAGTGATGCTGTGATCCTCTCTCTGTCATGTTAATAAATTCTAAAAATCAGGGGACTGGAAAGTGGCACACTCAACTAAGCACACAGCACTATATGCAAGGATATGTGCAAGGACCTGGTTTCAAGCCCCGGCTCCTTAACTACAGGGGGGAGGGATGCTTCACTATTGGTGAAGCAGGTCTGTAGAAATAACACTGGAGGCCAAATAAACAAATAAATAAACATTTTAAATCAACTTTTCATAAAGGTGAGAGTGGGGGAAGATAGGAAAGCCAAAAACCTGATGTATGGCAGTCAGGGAGGACTTGAAATTCCCCTCCCAAATTTTCCCATCTTCTACAACTTGACTTGGGACAATTTCCCATCAAAAGGGCAGAGTCAGCCAGAATAGGTGATGAGGACACTTTAGGAGATGAAGCTTGGAAATCTGAGAAATGTTATGCATGTACAAACTCTTATATTTACTGTAAAATGATGTAAAAATTATTTCCCCAATAAAGAAATTAAAAAAAAAAAAAAGATGAAGCTGCATCCTCCCCTGCTTCAGAGATATATTAGGAAGTTCAAGACCAGTCCTTGCTTTGTTCCTATAAGTATCTCAACTTTAAGCCTAGTCATTCTGGAGACCTACTTATTTTCTCTTTTTTTTTTCTTTCTTCTTAAGATTTGTTTTATGAATTTCATGAGCAAGAACCAGAACATCACTCTGTCATATTTGATGTTAGGGATTGAACTCAAGACCTCATGTTTGCAAGTCCAGAGTTCTACCACTAAGCCACCTCCCTGCTTGCTGCATGATCATTTTTATGGAAAATAAAATTTTATATTATTAAATTTGTCATCTTCACCACCATTTTATTTTCTTTCCCTTTTGTTGTCCTTGTTTATTGTTGTTGTTGTAACAATTATTGTTGTTACTGCTGTCATTGTTGGATAGGACAGAGAGAAATCGAGATAGGAAGGGAAGACAGAGAGGGGGAGAGAAAGACACCTGCAGACCTGCTTCATCACTTGCAAGTGGGCCCCCTGCAAGTGGTGGGGGGCTCGAACAGGGATCCTTAAACCAGTCCTTGTGCTTTATGCCATGTGTGCTTAAGCCGCTGCTACCGCCCAACCCCCACCACCTTTTTAAAGTGACTTGTTTACCAGTGAGAACGGAAGAAAGAGAATAAGAACCAGAGTGTCATTCTGGCACATGCAACGCTGGGTATTGAACTCAGAGCCTCATATTTGAGAGTCCAATACTTTGTCTACTGTACAGCCTCCCACACATTCTTAAATAAAGATTTATTTATTTATTAACATGAGAAAGAGAGAGGACCAAAGCATCACTCTGGCATATGTGATGCCAGGGATTGAACTCAGGATTGCATACTTTTAAGTCCAAGCTTTCTACTCACTACTATCATCCCCCAGCCCACCACCATCTTATCTTAGCTTTTTTTTTTTTTCCTCCAGGGTTATTGCTGGTGCTCAGTGCCTGCACTATGAACCCACTGCTCCTGGTGGCTATCTTTTCCATTTTTTATTGTTGTTATTGGATAGGACAGAGAGAAACTGAGAGAGGAAGGAAAGACAGAGATGGGAAGAGAAAGATGGACACCTGCAAACCCGCTTCACTGCTTGTGAAGTGACCCCCTCTTGTGCCAGTCCCCGTGCTTCGCACTGTGAACACTTAACCCAGTGCACCACTGCTCCTGGAGGCCATTCCCCCCATTTTTTATTGCCCTTGTTGTTGTTGGATAGGACAGAGAGAAATCGAGAGAGGAGGGGAAGACAGAGAAGGGGAGAGAAAGATAGACATCCCTTGTGAAGTGACACCCGCCCCCCACCGCAGGTGTGGAACCAGGACCCTTATGCCTTTCCCAAGCGCCATGCGCACTTAAGCTGCTGTGCTACCGCCCGCCTCTGCCCCCACATGTAAGTCTACACTTCAGGTGACCAGGGAAATAGCTCTGGTGTTAGAGTGCAGGCTCTCAGTTTGACTCCTAGCACAACATGTGCCAGAGTGGTGTTCTGGCTTCTCTCTCACATATGAAACTCACTCTGCCTAATATGAAATAAATAAAATAAATCTTTAAAAAAATAGTCTATAGTGAAGAGATAGTAAATATATTTCCAGTGTTGTTGACAGATTTTTAGGTGTTTTTCATCCTGTGAAGTTTAAACTCTACCCATTAGACATGAATTTTCTCTTCTAAGGGGAATGATTCTTTTTGGTTCAGTCTTATAAATGAAGCATGCATTCAGGAAGGATACAGAACTTAAAATAATCTCAGAATCAGGTCACTTCCTAAAAGAGTCCATGAGTCATTCGGAACTTTTAAAGTTGCAAATAAATAAAAAAATCTGGCTCAAATTGGTTGACCTGTAGGTGGGAATCTGGGAACTCGTGTCACAGAATAGTCTTCTATCCAAGGCTTGAATGAGCAGGCCTAGCTTTTCTTCCTTGGCATCTTGGGCC
>NW_026647674.1:0-42952 GCF_950295315.1 Erinaceus europaeus | reverse complement strand
TCCTTCTCCTCCTTCTCCTCCTTCTCTTCTCCTTCTCTTCTCCTCCTCCTCCTCTCCTCCTTCTTCGTCTCTCTTCTTCTCCTTCTCCTCCTTCTCCTTCTCTCCTCCTCCTTCTCCTCCTCCTTCTCTTTCTCCTCCTCCTTCTCTTTCTCCTTCTCCTCCTCCTTCTCCTCCTCCTTCTCCTCCTTCTCTTTCTCCTCCTCCTCCTCCTTCTCCTCCTCCTCCTTCTCTTTCTCCTCCTCCTTCTCTTTCTCCTCCTCCTTCTCTTCTCCTCCTCCTTCTCCTTCTCCTCCTCCTTCTCCTCCTCCTCCTCCTCCTTCTCCTCCTCCTCCTTCTCTTTCTCCTCCTCCTTCTCCTCCTCCTTCTCCTCCTCCTTCTCTTTCTCCTCCTCCTTCTCCTTCTCCTCCTCCTTCTCCTCCTCCTTCTCCTCCTCCTCCTTCTCCTCCTCCTCCTCCTTCTCCTCCTCCTCCTTCTCTTTCTCCTCCTCCTTCTCCTTCTCCTCCTCCTTCTCCTCCTCCTCCTCCTCCTTCTCCTCCTCCTCCTTCTCTTTCTCCTCCTCCTTCTCCTCCTCCTTCTCCTCCTCCTTCTCCTTCTCCTTCTCCTCCTCCTTCTCCTCCTCCTTCTCCTCCTCCTCCTCCTTCTCCTCCTCCTCCTCCTTCTCCTCCTCCTCCTTCTCTTTCTCCTCCTCCTTCTCCTCCTCCTTCTCCTCCTCCTTCTCTTTCTCCTCCTCCTTCTCCTTCTCCTCCTCCTTCTCCTCCTCCTTCTCCTCCTCCTCCTTCTCCTCCTCCTCCTCCTTCTCCTCCTCCTCCTTCTCTTTCTCCTTCTCCTCCTCCTCCTTCTCCTCCTTCTCCTCCTCCTCCTTCTCCTCCTCCTCCTCCTCCTTCTCCTTCTCCTCCTCCTCCTCCTCCTTCTCCTCCTCCTCCTCCTTCTCCTCTTTCTCCTTCTCCTTTCTCTGTTTCTCTTCCTCCTTCTCCTCCTCCTTCTCCTTCTCCTTTCTCTGTTTCTCCTCCTCCTCCTTCTCCTCCTTCTCCTCCTCCTCCTTCTCCTCCTCCTCCTCCTCCTTCTCCTTCTCCTCCTCCTCCTCCTCCTTCTCCTCCTCCTCCTCCTTCTCCTCTTTCTCCTTCTCCTTTCTCTGTTTCTCTTCCTCCTTCTCCTCCTCCTTCTCCTTCTCCTTTCTCTGTTTCTCCTCCTCCTCCTCCTTCTTTGCCTCCTCTTTTCTCTTTCCTCCTTCTTTATCCCGTCTCCTTTCTCCTATTTTCTCCTTCTTCTAGATCATGTTTCTTAATAATATTCATCATTATTGTTATCATTATTAATTTCTTTAGTGGGAGCACTGCTCAGCTCTGGCCTTTGGTGTTCCCAGGAAACTGACCTGTCTTTTTGCGTAGCTATTATGCTATATTCCAAGCCCAGCTGGGAGTCATTCTATGATATTTTATTTTATTTTATTTTATTTTCCTGACTAGTTCCAAGGTACATTCAGAAATCCCTGGGGCATCCAGACACCCCACTCACAGATGCTTGCTTTAATTAATTAATTAATTTTAATTTTTTTAATTTATTTTTTATTTAAGAAAGGATTAATTAACAAATCCATAGTGTAGGAGGGGTACAACTCCACACAATTCCCACTGCCCAATCTCCATATCCCACCCCCTCCCCTGATAGCTTTCCCATTCTACATCCCTCTGGGAGCATGGACCCAGGGTCATTGTGGGTTGTAGAAGGTGGAAGGTCTGGCTTCTGTAATTGCTTCCCCACTGAACATGGGCGTTGACTGGTTGGTCCATACTCCCAGTCTGCCTCTCTCTTTCCCTAGAAGGGTGGGTCTCTGGGGAAGCAGAGCTCCAGGACACATTGGTGGGGTCTTCAGTCCAGGGAAGCCTGGCCGGCATCCTGATGGCATCTGGCACCTGGTGGCTGAAAAGAGAGTTAACATACAAAGCCAAACAAATTGTTGAGCAATCATGGACCCAAAGCTTGGAATAGTGGAGAGGAAGTGTTAGGGGGATACTCACTGCAAACTCTAGTGTACTTCTGCTTTCAGGTATATATTTTGCAGTAGTTTACGGATACGTGTGAACATATGCTCTCTCTCACAGAAACTGGTGTATATCTAGGTTTTGGGTCTTTGTTAGAAAGTGAACCACTTATTGTGTGTACTGTTGAATATAAAACATTAATTCCCCAATAAAGAAATAAATTTAAAAAAAAGAAAGTGAATCACCTGAGATGGAATTAGAGTATACTATGTAAGGAAAGGTCTCACCCGAGTGATGAAGCTGAAGGGTTGTCATTCCACACCTAAAGTCTCTGGACACAGTCTGAGCTGAAGCATGTTGAGGTGGCAATCGTTGCTTTGGTTAGGTTGTGATCGGCAGATGCAATATTATTTGATATGGATTGGGAGAGGCATACGGGAAAGTGGGCCCTATCCAATGGTTCCAGGACTGGGGGAAGTAGAGGCTCTATAGTGGAGATGTGAGGTTCCTGCTTAGGGTTCAAAAAGACAATGGATAGTTAATGTTATCATCACATTATTTGGTAATTGGGTTAACTTTGAAAAGTCCCTTTGTTAGGGTTTGCTGTACAGTACCCAGTATCTTGTATATAGCTGTGCTATTGGTTGCTTCTAATCTACTTTGTCTAGGCTTTTGAGAGAGTCCGCATATCAAATACACATCCTATATATTAAAAAGACTCAGTCTGTGTTTTAAAAACTTCGAGACATAACATTAATTTCCCCCTCTCATATTAATTAACTAGTGATTTATATGACTACACTTTACTAGGAGTGCACATAAACACCATTCCCACCACCAAAAGACTGTGACCCATCTCTCCCACCCACTCCCACCCCCCACTGGCCCAGGAAGCTGCATGTCTACCCCTCACCACAGGGTTTTTACTTTGATGCCCTACTTACAATTTGGTCAGGTCCTGCTTTTAGTTTCCCTTTCAGATCTTCTTCCTCAACTTCTGTTGATGAGTGGGATCATCCCATATTCATCTTTATCTTTCTTTTTTTAATATTTATTTATTTATTCCCTTTTGTTGCCCTTGTTGTTTAATTGTTGTAGTTATTATTGTTGTTGTCGTTGTTGGATAGGACAGAGAGAAATGGAGAGAGGAGGGGAAGACAGAGAGGGGGAGAGAAAGATAGACACCTGCAGACCTGCTTCACCGCCTGTGAAGCGACTCCCCTGCAGGTGGGGAGCCGGGGTTCGAACCGGGATCCTTATGCCGGTCCTTGCGCTTTGCACCACCTGCGCTTAACCCGCTTCGCTACAGCCTGACTCCCCCATCTTTATCTTTCTGACTTAGCTCACTTAACATAATTCCTTCTAGCTCTGACCAAGATGGGTCAGAGAAGGTGGGTTCACTGTTCTTGATAGCTGCATAATTAATTTTAATTTTTATTGGGAGGGATTAATGGTTTACAGTAAATACAATTGCTGATCCATGAGTAACATTTCTCAGTTTTCTGCAAAACGCTCTTACCCCCAGCCTAGGTCCTCCTCCACCACCATGCTCCAGGACATGAAAGCTCCCCCCATGGCCCTTTACTCTGATGCAACACACCAAACCCAGTCCGAGCTCTACTTTGTATTTGTCCTTCTGTTCTGATTTCTCAACTTTTGTCCATGGGTAAGATCATCTCATTCATCCTTCTCTTTCTGGATGATCTCACGTCACATGATTCCTTCAAGCTCCATCCAAGAGGAGGTGAAGAAGGTGACTTCATCATTCTTCACAGCTGAGTAGTATTCCACTGTGTGTATAGACCATAACTTTCTTGGCCATTGTAATGCTTATCTCTGGCTTATGGTGATACTGAAGATTGAAACTTGGACCTTTGGTGCCTCAGGCATGAAAGACATTTTATATAACCGCTAGACTGTCTCTCTGCCCAGCCTTTTTAAAACATTTATTTATAAAAAGAAAACAATGACAGAAACCATAGGATAAGAGAGGTGCAACTTCACACAATTTAAGCTCAGTGCCTGCACAGTGAATTCACCACTCCCATCAGCCTTTTTTCTTTCTTTTTTTATTTGATAGGACAGAGAAGCTGAGAGGAGAGGGGGAGATAGAGAGGTAGAGAGACAGAGAGACACCTGCAGCCCTGCTTCACCGCTCATGAAGCTTCTCCCCTGCAGGTGGGGAACTGGGGGCTTGAACCTGGGTCCTTGTGCATTGTTACATGTGCACTTAACCTGGTGCACCACTGCTCCGCCCCTCCTAGCTCTCTTTCTTTGTTAGCTTCTGATCACCAAGCTGGGATTTGAACCTATGGTGGGCTTCAGACCCACAACCAACAATCACCTTGGCTGGTCCACTTTTTTTCTTCTCTTTTCTTTTCTTTTCTTTCCTCTTCCTTTTGTGTCTTGGGGTTGCAGGCTAGTTCCTAAAAATCTAACACACGTCCAGGCTGCTGTGTGAGAACAGAACCCCCCAGACCCACCCTCAGACCCCCTGGTATGGATACCCCTACTCACCCACTGGGAACATCCTCACCATGAGACCTGAACCCTCACTCCTTGCCCCATGCAGGTACCGGGGAGACCAAGATGCCACCATGTCCATCCTGGATATTTCTATGATGACCGGCTTCTCTCCTGACTTTGACGATCTCAATCTGGTAGGAGGGTCTTGAGTTCAAGGAGGCAGGAGTCCTGGGAAGAAAGGAGCAGGGAAGAAGAGAGAGGGGCGCCCTGGGGAGATTCTCACCAACCCTGAACTTCCTCAGCTAAGCAACGGTGTGGACAGATACATCTCCAAGTACGAGTTGAACAAGATTCGGTCTCACAGCAAAAGCACCCTCATCATCTACCTGGATAAGGTAAAGCCTGTGTCAAAATCCTACCAGCCTTCCCTTCCCTTAGTTTTTTTTTTTTTCCCCAGAGCCCTGCTCCACTCTGGCTGATGGTGGTGCTGGGGATTGAACCTGGGACCTCAGGGCCTCAAACAAGAGAGTCTTTCTGCAGAACCATTATACTATCTCCCTGGCTCTGCCTTTTTCTTTTTGATTTGTAAGCACTCTTTACATATACAAGATATTTTTTACTAGTGATTTAATAGTGATTTTCAAAATTATAAGACAACAGGGGTATAACTTTACACCTTTCCCACCACCAGAGTGTCCCCATTCCCTCCATTGGAAACTGCAGTGGTTCTCACAAGCTCACAGATATGGGTTGACTATTATTTCTGTAATTATCTATATTGATATCTGTTTGCCCATTTTTTCCTAGGGTCCTGCCTTCTCTTCCTTTCTAAGTCACACCTACTATTTTGAGTGTTCTTTTTTCTTAATTTTTTAAAATTTATTTATTTTCCCTTTTGTTGCTCTTGCTCTTTTTTATTGTTGTTGTAGTTATTATTGTTGTTGTTGTTATTGATGTCGTCATTGTTGGGTAGGACAGAGAGAAATGGAGAGAGGAGGGGAAGACACAGAGGGAGAGAGAAAGACAGACACCTGCAGACCTGCTTCACTGCCTGTGAAGCGACACCCCTGCAGGTGGGGAGCGGGGGCTCGAACTGGGATCCTGACGCCGGTCCTTGTGCTTTGCACCACGTGTGCCTAACCCGCTGCGCTACTGCCTGACTCCCTCCCCCTTTTTTTTTTAACCCTCCTCTCTCTGGGTCCTGATGATGGAATTGGGGTTCAGAGCCCTTTGGTCATTTTCCCCTAACAGTTCTCCCCCCTCTGGGAATATGAACCAAAGTTCTTTATGGGGTGTGGAAAATGGGAGTTCCTGGCTTCTGTAACTGCTTCTCCACTGGCCATGGGTGTTGGCAGGTGGATTCCAGCCTGTTTCTGTCTTTCCCTACAGGATGAGGTTTTTTTTTTTTTTTAATATACCAGAAACCCACTCAGTTCTGGCTGATGGTGGTGCAGGAGATTGAACCTGGGACCTCAGAGTGTCTTTCATGAAAAGCCTTTTTGCAGAACAACTCTGCTATCTCTCCCGTCCCACCTCGCTAATGCACCTAGCCCCATGCTTAAGGCCACATCACCTCACTGACCAGTGAACCGCTCTCCCCCCAACCCCTTCCCAGGTCTCCCACACAGAGGAGGACTGTCTCTCCTTCCGGATCCACCAGTACTTTGAAGTGGGGCTCATCCAGCCTGGATCAGTCAAAGTCTACTCCTATTACAACCTGGGTGAGCTCATGAGCTGGGGGCTGGGGTTCGAGGGACCAGGGAGCCATGAATAGGGTGTCTAGGTTGTCTGGGGACCTGTGAGTGGGGCGTCTGGGTTCAGGGACCTGTGAGTGGGGTGTCTGGGGGGGGGTCCCAGGGACCTGTGAGTGGGGCATCTGGGGGGGTTCAGGGACCTGTGAGTGGGGTATCTGGAGGGGATCCCAGGGACCTGTAAGTGGGGTGTCTGGGGGTTTTATGGACCTGTGAGTGGGGTGTCTGGGGGCCCCAGAGACCTTTAAGTGGGGTGACTGGGGGGTTCAGGGATCTGTGAGTGGGGTATCTGGGGGTTTTATGGACTGTGAGTGGGGTATCTGGGGGCTCCAGGGACCTGTGAGTGGGGTATCTGGGGGCTCCAGGGACCTGTGAGTGGGGTGTCTGGGAATTTTATGGACCTGTGAGTGGGGTATCTGGAGGGGATCCCAGGGACCTGTAAGTGGGGTGTCTGGGTGATCCCAGGGACCTATATAAGTGGGGTATCTGGGGATTTCATGGGCCTGTGAGTGGGGTGTCTGGGAGGTTCAGGCACCTGTGAGTGGGGTAACTGGGGGTCTCAGAGACCTGTGAGTGGGGTATCTGGGGGTCTCAGAGACCTGTGAGTGGGGTATCTGGGGGTCTCAGAGATCTGTGAGTGGGGTATCTGGGGGGTCTCAGAGACCTGTGAGTGGGGTATCTGTGGGGGGCCCTTGAGACCTGTGAGTGGGGTATCTAGGGGGTTCAAGGATCTGTGAGTGGGGTGTCTGGGGGCTCAGGGACCGGTGAGTGGGGTGTTTTGGGTTCCAGGGACTTAGAATCTCGGAGTACGGCATGGGGGTGGGTGGAATCCCACGGGTCTAGAAGTGAGGTCTCTGGGATGTCCCAGGGAACTGTTTGGCACGTCTGGGGACTGTCTCCAGGCACCTGACTGATTGTCTGGAATCATAAACCGGGGGCCTGGCACCTATAGCCCAGGAGACTGGGGTTGGGGGCTGGGCCCTCCGCTCACACCCCCACATCCACACAGACGAGTCCTGCACCCGCTTCTACCATCCGGAGAAGGAGGACGGGCAGCTGAGCAAGCTTTGCCACCAGGATCTGTGTCGCTGTGCTGAGGGTGGGCACCCTGGGGACCCCCCCAGGCCCCTCCAAGGGCTCCAGAAGGGAGGGGCAGGGAAGGGACATCGGGCCCTACCCCAGAGGGGCAGCGGGATGGGCTCCGGGTGGAAGAGGGAGACTGAGCCCGTCCCCTCCGCCCTGCAGAGAACTGCTTCATGCATCAGGATGACAATGACATCACGCTGGAGTACCGGCTGGACAAGGCCTGCGAGCCCGGAGTGGACTATGGTGGGCGGGGGCTGGGGGAGGGGGTTGTGAGCCTCTGGGGGCGGTGCCAGTGGGCGGGGGGGGGGTCAAGGTGCTGGGATGGAGCTGCTAGGAGCGGGGAGCCCAGTGACCCCCATTCTGCCCGGGCCTGACCCCCAATGCCCTCCTCCCCACCCCACCCCGCAGTGTACAAGGCCAGGCTGGTGGACATGGAGCTGTCGGAGGACTTTGATGACTACATCCTGGTGGTGGAGCAGATTATCAAGTCTGGTGAGGCCTCTCCCTGTTTCCCTGGGGGATGGGGATGCAGGTCTGGGGGCGAGGGGGCGCCCTCCCTGGGGTTCCCACTCATTTTCTCCTCCCCCTCCACCCCCCAGGCTCTGACGAGGTGCAGGTCGGGAATCGGAGACGGTTCATCAGCCACGTCAAGTGCAGGGACGCCCTGAGGCTGCAGAAGGGGAAGCAGTACCTCGTGTGGGGGTTGTCCTCCGACCTGTGGGGGGAGAAGCCCAAGTGAGTGGGGGCTGGGGGCGGGCTGGGCATGGGGCCCTGGACACTCTCTCTGCAGCTGTGACCCCGCCCATAGCCACGCCCCTTGGGTCTAGCCCTTCCCCTGGCCCCGCCCCCAGCCCTGACCCCTTCTTCACCTTATACCCTGCGCCTCCCCTGGTCTGTCCCTCTGGGAGGTGTCCCTCCCCCCAGTCCCTCCCTCTGGACCCCACTCTGCTTCCTTTTCTTGCACCCTGACATCTCTCCCTAGAGCTAGGCTCGCTCTTACGCTGGGCCTGAGCCCACTCTCAGCTTTGGCCTTGACCCAAGTAAACGATGGCTTGGCCAGGCTCCTGGTCGACCCACCAGCCCCGCTCTGGGCTCTGGTTCTGGCTCCGCCCCTGGTCCCGCCCCATCACACGTCAGACATCTGGTGTCTCGGATTGGCCTCCCAGTGCCCCGCCTCTCTCTGGCCACGGCCCTCCCCAGTGCTGCTCTGCCCTTTTATGGCCACGCCCCCGACAGACCACGCCCCCCGATTGCATCTCACATTCCGGCCCCGCCCCTGGCCCTGCCTACATCAGTCATGTGGCACAGAGAGGCACCTGGGATTGGCCCACTCAGTGCCGCCCCCCCCCCGCCCCTACCTGGTCCCGCCCCTGACTGCCTATTGCCCCGCCCCCAGCCTCAGCTACGTGATCGGGAAGGACACGTGGGTGGAGTTGTGGCCCGAGGCGGACGATTGTCAGGACGAGGAGAACGAGAAGGTGTGTCAGGACCTGGCCAGGTTCGCGGATGACATGGTGGTCTTCGGCTGCCCCAACTGACCCCCCCCCAACACACCCACCTACTTACGCTCCACCTGCCCCTGCCCCAATAAAGCTTTGGTTGTTTTTCACGCCCTTCTCAAAGTCTGGTGGGGGGAGGTCTCAACCTCACTGAGACCCACCTGGGCCTTCTGTCGCCTCACCTGGGGGGCAAAGTGCACCTGTGCCTGCCATCAAAGAGAGCGACAACCGGCTCCCTTACCTCGGGTTTGAGGAAGCCTGAGTCACCCTCCCCCCCCCCCATGTCACCCACACCACCCTTCACTGGACTCACCCCTGCCTCCATCCTTCTGGTACAGCTGATGTCAGGGATCGAACTCAGGACCTCCTGCTTGAGAGTCCGGTGCTCTAACCACTGCACCACCTTCATCTCCATCTGCCCCTCACCTACACACGTTGGGCTCCACCCCCTCATCGCTCTGGCAAATGGAGGGAGGGCTGCTGGGGGGGGGGTCACAGCTTCCCCAGGTGGCTGGTCTTGGGGACCACAGGGGAGTCCCAGCTCTGGCTCCAGTGCTCCGTGGTCCATTTCCAGCCCCGAGCGGGCACCATTGCATCCACCCCTTCCCCAGAGACAACGAGAGAACGAGGGGCCAGGCGGTGGCGCACCGGGTTGAGCGCACACCTTACAGTGCTCAAGGACCCGGGTTCAAGCCCCCCCCCCGTTCCCACCTGCAGGGGGAAAGCTTCACGAGTGGTGAAGCGGGGCTGCAGGTATCTGTCTGTCTCTCTCCCTCTCTCCACTCAATTTCTCTCTGTCTCTATTCCATCAATAAATAAATGCTTTAAATTTCTTTATTGGGGGATTAATGGTTTGCAGTCAACAGTAAATACAATAGTTTGTACATGCAGAGCATTTCTCAGTTTTCCACATAACAATACAACCCCCCCCCCAACTAGGTCCTCCTCTGCCATCGTGTCCCAGGACCTGAACCCTCCTCCCTGCACCACCCCCAGAGTCTTTGACTTTGGTGCAAGACACCATCTCCAGTCCAGGTTCTGCTTTGTGTGTGTGTGTTTTTTTTTTCCCCTTGTGATCTTGTTTTTCAACTTCGGTCTATGAGTGAGATCATTTCATCTTCATCCTGTTTGTGACTTATCTCATCTCACACGAGATCTTCCAGCTCCATCCAAGATGAGTGAAGAAAGTGAAGTCACCATGAACCTGAGACTTTGGAGCCTCGGGAATACGAGTCCCTTTGCATAACCATTATGCCATCTACTCCTGTTCACATTTTGTTTTCAGTTTTCCACATAACGATTCAATCCCCACTAGGTCCTTCTTTGCCAATCCTCCCTGCAACCCCAGAGTCTTTGACTTTGATGCAATGAATACACCAGATCCAGTCCAAGTTCTACTTTGTGTTTATTGTTCAACTTTTTTTTTTTGTAATTGGATTCATTTCCTTGAAGATGCTTTTACAATTTAGATAGAAAAGAGTTGTGCCAATATTTTCCTCTAAGTATTTAGTAATTTTTGGTCTAACATCCAAGGGGTGTTGAAATCCCCTACTATGACTGTGTCGCTGTTAATATATTACTGTAACCCTTTCAGTAGATGTTTGATGTATTTAGATGGTGTCTCATTGGGTGCATAGATGTTAATAATCATTAAGACCTCTTGACTGACCATCAATTAATTGATTACTCAAGTAATTAAGTAAGTAAGTAAGTAAGTAATGTCTGAGCATTAAGTAATGTCCATCCCTATCTTTTTAAATTGTATTTATTTTTATCCTTTTTTGTTATTGGATAGAGGCAGAGAGAAGTTGAGAGAGGATGGGGAGATATAGATGAAGAGAGACAGAGAGACACCAGCAGACTTACTTCACCACCTGTGAAGTGACTCCCATGCAGGTGATTAAATTGTATTTATTTGAAGGTCTATTGTGTCAGATTGAGAATAGATGTTCCTGCCCTTTTTTTTTGTGGTCCATGGGTTTGTATGGTAAATATATTTTAGGAGGAAGAGAGAGAGAGAGAGAGAGAGAGAGAGAGAGAGAGAGAGGCTACAGCCCCAAATCTCCCTTCGCTGCTGCGGGGACCAGACTTGAACCTGGATCACCCGTAGCACATCAGCTGACAATCCAAGTGGGCTTTCCTGCCAGCCCTCACTTTTACCTGTATCTTCTCCACTGTTCAAATCACCTTTTCAAACATTCTCTACATTGTTCTCAGTTTAAAACAAAAAGATTTGTTTACTGATGAGAGAGGAAAAAGAAAAAGTATGTCACCTCTATTTATTTCTTGGATAGAGACAGCCAGAAATCAAGAGAGGAAGGAGAGATGAAGAGGGAGAAAGGTAGAGAGACACCTGCAGCCCTGCTTCACCACTTGCAAAGCTTCCCCCCCCCCCCGCAGGTGGGGATCAAGGACTCGAACCCATGTCCTTGCATATTGTAACATGTGCACCACCACCCGGCCCTGTATTTGATAGTTTCAGGTCTAACATCCAAGTCCTTGATCCAGTTTTGATTACAGTGGCCTTAGAATGCAATTTGAGACCTGGGAGTGTGATGGATGAATGAAGTTCTGTTCTTTTTTTTTCTTTTTTCTTTTTCCCTCGAGATTGTTTTGGTGACTTTGGTATCTTCTGGTTCCGGATAAAATTTTGTAGCTTTGGGACTGGGTGGTGATGCTCTTGGAGGAGCGCACGTTGCAGTGCAAGAGGATCCAGGTTCGAACAGAGGAAGGGGCAGCAGAAGCTGAGAGAAAGCAGAGCTGGACGTCTCATTTCTGGTCGTCCTCCCCACCCCCATCTTGTGTCCTGTGTCCCCTCCTCCCATCCCGGGTGTGTTTGTTTGTCGGGTGGGGAGGGTCCCCAGTGTCCAAGTCTCTGTGCAGTGTACACAGGGGACAGAGGGGGAAAAGCCAGGTCAAGGCGACAGGTAAGTTAATGAATAACAGCTGCAGGGGAGATAGAGAGAGAGAGAGATGGAGAGGGAGAGAGAGAGAGAGAGGGAGACGTAGAGGGAGAGAGAGAGAGAGACATGGAGAGAGAGAGAGAGAGAGGCGCTATCACCCTGAGGAGTGAAAAAGTCCAGGCAGCAGACCAAAACCATCTCTAACATCATGTAACAGAAAAGGTACTGGAAGGCTCTGAACCACAACTCCACCAGGACCCAGAGAGATAAGAAGAAAAAAAGGAAGGACACTCAGAAACAGTTGCAGGTGTAGGTGTGACTTAGAAGGTAGGAGAAGAGCTATCAGGAGAGGGGACACGGAGATCTGGTGGTGGAAATTGTGTGGAGTTGTAAGCCTCTTATCCTATGGTTTTGTCAACATTTCCTCTTTATAAATAAAAAATTTAAAAAAAGAAAGGAAGAGAAGGCAGGACCCTAGGAAAAAAAGGACAAATATATATAAATATATCACTGGCGTTTACAGTTAGTGGTATTTATACCCCTTTCCAAATATTTGGGGGCTACTCTCTGCCCTGATCCAGCTTTCTAGTCCTCTTCCCAATGCTGACATCATCTCCCCAAACAATAAATCTAGTCCACTTCCGCATTCAAAGAGTCCTGAGATTCCCAAACAGACATGATGGGCCTAGACCTCGAATAAATCCCGCTTTCCATTGTTACAGGTCATCTCTATTAGGAACAACACAATAGACCCCTCTGTGAGCCCCCATAGGACCTTACCCTTAACGTGCATCAACAACGGTAGACAATGTTCCATCCTCTGAAGGGAGGCTGGACAACATACTCTATGCTCCACCTGAGGAAGATGGGTCCTGATATTGGGGCAGCTTGGAACGTTCCTGCTCATGACCACAGACTGTGAGCTCAGATCTACAGGGATGCAGAGGTCACATAGGCTCCTAAACTGAATATGGGCCCCGGATCACATCAAATCGATGGGGTTTACAGTCAACAATATTTATACCCCTTTCCCATATTAGGGAGCTACTCTCTTCCCTGATGCAGCTTTCTGGTCCTTTTTCCAGCCATGACATCACCTCCCCAGACAATAACTTGGATCCACCTGCATATGAGATGTCAGGCTCAGGGGGAGAAAAAAAAAAGGAGGGAGAACAGCAACAACAAACACTAGTGTAGCCACAGGCCCTTTGCAATAGAACTAAAATATGCCTGCTAGCTAGCTTGTCCTTTCTATCTGGAAAGTATAAACAAACAAACAAGCCAGCAGTGGAGGCTTTGAAGTGAAGCACCATTGTGGGCCAGGTAGTAGTGCAGCTGGTTGAATGCACCTTTACCAGGTGCAATGACCTGGGTTCAAGTCCCTGGTCCTCACCTGCGGGGGGGGGGGGGGAGGGGGAGCTTCACAACCTGTGTAATCTCCTTCTCCTTCTCCTTTTCCTCCTCCTTCTCCTCCTCCTCCTCCTCCCTTCCTTTCTCTCTTCTCTCTCTCTCCTCTCAATTTCTGTCTACCACTACCCAAAATAAAAAAGTAAATAAATATTAAATAAATGAACCACCAGAGTGACTCAAGTAGCAGTTTCTCCTTGCCCTAGCAAATGCACTTGCTTGGATAGTAAACTCCTCTCTGCATACCTCAAAGCCCTACCTGAATTGCCTCCACCTCCCAGAAGTCTTCCTGGATTGTTGTTAAAATTCCTAAGCTCTTGCCGGCTGGGCTAGCTTCACGGGGCGGGTAACAGAGAGGCAGAGACAACGGCTGGGCAGGGAAGCTGTATTTCTTTATTCAGGAACAACGATTCATTAACTAAACCAAACTAATCACCAAACAGAACTCTGCTGTCTCTTTGCGGCGGCACAAGCACTCTCTCTTACTCTGGAACTCAGGAACTCCGGAACTCTCTGCTGCCTCTTTGCCCCTGCAGCAGCACCCAGCACTCTCTAACTCTGCCACTCTCTCTCTGGAACTCAGGAACTCAGGAACTCTCCATCTCTGGGACTCTCTAACTCTCTCTCCAACTCTCGAACTCAGGAACTCAGGAACTCTCTCTTACTCTGGAACTCAGCAACTCTTGAACTCTGAAACTCTTCCACTGTGGAACTCTCTCTTCCTCTGTAACTCTGGAACTCTAGAACTCGTACTTGGGAGCCCTCTGAAACTCTGGCACTCTGGAACTCAGGAACCCTCTCTCGGGGTTCCTTGGGGCGGGGTCAAGCGGGCCACGAAATTAACTGGACTGATCCAATTCTCTTGGCGGGAGAGAGCGAGAACAAACCAATGTAAAGCATACGACACTGGATCCTTCAAGAAAGAGAGTACTTAATACATCGAGGAAGGCACTATAATTCTTGAGGCTAGGGGGAAGCATATAACTCTGATATCTGGGGTTTGTGGGGACAGATTCTCTCTGTCTCTGGGTGCAAACGAGAACAGTCCCCATGCAGCTGGTGGCTCTGACCCTGAGGGGGAAGGGTGGCAGGAGGTGGGGAGGGAGCAGGACATGAGGACAATCGTGTTGCAGGGCCAGGAAGGCAAACCCTCTGATAACACGCTCACTAGCTGTGCCAGCCTCAGGGGCTGGAAAATCTAGGAAATGGTATTGAGAAATTTGGGGTAGTCCCAGAAAAGAGGGTGGTGTTGACAGACAGAGGTCAATGGGTGCAGAAGGTTGGACTGAAGGGGGCCAGATAAAGGCAGCCTCCAGCTGGCGGCCCTCATTCCTCCCTAGCCTCCCCTTCTCTGTCCCTCTGTCCTTCCGTCTTCCCATTGCACTATGGGGGCTATCTGTGGTCTCCGACTGCTGCTTCTCCTGGGCTGTCTCCCCCTGGTTCTGGGGGACACCATGTGAGTAACCGACCCCGGGTCTCAAAGGAGATGGGAAATAACACTTGTGCATTGGGGGACTCAGTGAATCTCAAAGGAGGGGAGGGGTCTGGGGGCGTTGCTGGATCTGGGTTGGAATTCAGGGGTGGGGGAAGAGCTTAGACAGTCACAGAAGTGTGTCAGGGATTCTGTGTGCCTGGAATAATTTGGAGTCTGAGTTTGGAGGCTTGCCAGAATCTGGGAGTTTACTGTCTCTGGATTTTGGGGTGCCAGTGTGTGTGCAAAGATGGGGTGCATGAGTGTGGGGGTGTGCTTGGCTAGGCAGGGGGTGGGCTTGGTGTGGGCAGGCTAGGTCTTTGGGGTCTGTGGATTCTGGTGGCTGTGTTTGAGAAGTTTTGAGGTTTAGGGGGTGTGACAACTGGTGCTGGTTTGGGGGTTCAGGAGTTGGGGGTCTTGGATCCCTTCTGGGGTCAGGGATGTGGGGGGATCTGGGTAGTTGAATCTCAACCCCTTTGGAAGGTTCTCCATGATCACCCCCAATGTTCTGCGGCTGGAGAACGAAGAGATGGTGGTGCTAGAGGCCCATGACTTCCAAGGGGACATCGCTGTCACCGTGAAAGTCTCTGACTTCCAGGACACAGAGAAGGAGCTGGACAGTGAGAAGACGGTGTTGAGCAACGCCAATGGCCACTTGAGCACGGTCAACATCAAGGTGGGAGAGGGGTCTCCTGGACCCATCCACCTGTATCCCCTCCCCCACAAAGCTCCTCCCACAATTTGCCCCACCCCCACAGAGCCCCACCCCATGGACCTTTACACTTTAGAAGAAATTTCTTTTATTTATCTATTTTCTAAAAACGTTTTTTTAAATGTATCAGTGAAGGAGAGCAAAGGAGGAAGGGCAGAGGAGAGAGCAGGGTGGTCCTGCAAAAGTCTCTCCTCCTGCTTGAGGCTCTGAGGTCCCAGGTTCAATCCCCAGCACCACCATCAGCCAGAACTGAAGAATGCTCTGGTCAGTCTCTCTCTCTTTCTCTCTCTCTCTGCCAATCTAGAGTCTGGCTCCTTCTGGCCCCACCCATAGTAAGCCACACCCCTTATTAGCCACGCCCCAGAGCACTCTCAGCCAATCTAGAGTCTGGGTCCTCCTGGCCCCGCCCCCAGGTAGCCACACCCCTTGTTAGCCACGCCCCAGAGCACTCAGCCTACCTAGAGTCTGGGTCCTCCTGGCCTCACCCCAGGTAGCCACACCCCTTATTATCCACGCCCCCGGAGACTCTCAGCCAATCTAGAGTCTGGCTCATCCTGGCCCCGCCCCTAGGTAGCCACACCCTTATTAGCCCCGCCCCTCCTGCCTCAGGACCTTTGCACAGGCTGCACCTACCTCTTTCCATCCCCAACTCTGCTCACTGCCTCCATCCCCTGTCCCAGGATACCCCCGCAAAAGTGCCCAGAAGGGGATGAGGGATGATGGGGAGATTTCTCTCCAGCCCAGAGGCCTCACCCGTGTCCCCTGCCTGCACCCGCCAGATCCCAGCCAGCAAGGAGTTCAAGACCGAGAAGGGGCACAAGTTCGTCATCGTCCAGGCCACCTTTGGCGGCACGCTGGTGGAGAAGGTGGTTCTGGTCAGCCTGCAGAGTGGCTACCTCTTCATCCAGACCGACAAGACCATCTACACCCCGGGCTCCAAGGGTGAGACCCTGGGGTGGGGAGTTGCAGGGGAGAGGCTGGGCGGTGCAGGACCGGCTCTCACTGGGGCTCCCTGTCTGTCCGCCACCCACAGTCGTCTGCCGGGTCTTCAGTGTGGACCACAAACTGCTCCCCTTGGGCCGGACCGTCATCCTCACCATGGAGGTATTAGCCACATGGGGGTTGGGGAAGTGTCAAGAGACAAAGAGATAGCCAGAGACAGAGATCCCAAAGAGACAGAGTCCCAAACACAGACAGGTTGGGGGACAGTAAGGTCCCAGATAAGTTCCTGGATCCATCTCAGCTTCCGTTTCCATATTTCTACTTCTATTTATTTCTATATATTTCTATTTCTTAACCAAAGCCCTGATGAATTCTGGCTGGTGGTGGTGCTGGGGATTGAACCTGGGACCTCAGAGCCTCAAGCAGGAGAGTGTTTGCAGAATCATCCTGCTGTCTTCTGAGCCCCATTAAAAATAAATGTTGTTGATAATAATTGAATAATAATATTTATCATATTAATAATACCAGTAACAACTATTAATGATTTTACCCAGAGCCCTGCTCAGCTCTGGCTGATGGTAGTGCTGGGGATTGAACCTGGGACCTCACAGCCTCAGGCTGGAAAGTCTTTTTGCAAAATCACTATATTATCTCCCCAGTGGTTGATTTCTCCTCCTCCTCCTCCTCCTCCTCCTTCTTCTTCTTCTTCTTCATCATCATCATCTTCTTCTTCTTCTTCTTCTCCTTCTCCTTCTCCTTCTCCTTCTCCTTCTCCTTCCTCTCCCTCTCCCTCTCCCTCTCCCTCTCCCTCTCCCTCTCCTTCCTCTTCCTCTTCCTCTCCTTCTCCTCCTCCTCCTCCTTCTTCCTCTTCCTCTCCCTCTCCCTCTCCTTCTCCTCCTCCTCTTCCTCCTCCTCCTCTTCCTCCTCCTCCTCCTCCTTCTTCCTCTCCCTCTCCCTCTCCTTCCTCTTCCTCTCCTCCTCCCCCTCCTCCTCCTCCTCCTCCTCCTCCTCCTCCTTCTTCTTCCTGGTCCCCACCAATGAGGCAGACAGGGAGGGGTGTCTTCCTGATCTCTGATTCCCAACCCTTATCCCTACAGAGCTCTGATGGTGTCTTAGTCAAGAGGCACCGCTATTCCAGCCCTGACAGAGACATCTTATTCACGTCGTTTAGCATCCCAGAGCACGCCAAGTATGTCAGACTCATCAGACTGGGGTCCCGGACTCCCCAGAACCAGGAGAGGGAGTGGGAGGAGGGTGCTGAGCCATCCCACTGGGACCCCGACTTGCCTCCCATCCCCCCAGAACGGGGCAGTGGAAGGTATGCGCCCACTATGAGGACGCCCCCCTACACGTCTTCTCCGCTGAGTTTGAGGTGAAGGAATATGGTAAGAGGGGGCGCCCCAAGAGCAGGGCTGGGGTGAGGGGACACGGGGAGGCTGGCCTGGCCTCTCGCCCTCCCTCCCACCAGGACCTTCTCTGTCTGTCCCCAGTGCTGCCCAGTTTTGAGGTCCAGGTGGAGCCTAAGGAGAAATTCTACTCTATGGACAATCCAAAGGACTTGGAGGTCACCATTATGGCCAGGTGAGGGCCAGGGGAGGGCCAGGGGAGGGTCAGGTGAGGGCCAGGTGAGAGACCAGGTGAGAGTCAGGTGAGGGACCAGGGGAGGGTCAGGGGAAAGCCAGGTGAGAGCCAGGTGAGGGACCAGGTGAGGGCCAGGTGAGAGCCAAGTGAGGGACCTGGTGAGAGCCAGGTGAGGGCCAGGTGAGGGACCTGGTGAGTGTCAGGTGAGGGACCAGATGAGGGTCAGGTGAGGGACCAGGTGAGGGTCAGGTGAGGGACCAGGTGAGGGTCAGGTGAGGATCAGGTGAGGGACCAGGTGAGGGTCAGGTGAGGGACCAGGTGAGGGTCAGGTGAGGGACTAGGTGAGGGTCAGGTGAGGGACCAGGTGAGGGCCAGGTGAGGGTCAGGTGAGGGCCAGGTGAGGGTCAGGTGAGGGTCAGGTGAGGGTCAGGTGAGGGACCAGGTGAGGGTCAGGTGAGGGACCAGGTGAGGGCCAGGTGAGGACCTGGTGAAGGGCCAGGTGAGAGACAGTTGAGGGCCAGGGGAGAAGCCATCTGAGGGAACAGGTGATGGCCAGGTAAGGGACCAGGTGAGGGACCAGGTGAGGGACCAGGTGAGGGTCAGGAGAGAGCCAGGTGAGGGCCAGGTGAGGGACCAGGTGAGGGTCAGGTGAGGGACCAGGTGAGATCTAGGGGAGGGACCAAGTGAGGACCTGGTGAAGGTCAAGTGAAGGGCCAGATGAAAGACAGTTGAGGGCCAGGGGAGAAACCAGCTGAGGGAAGAGGTGATGGCCAGGTAAGGGACCAGGTGATGGCCAGCTGAGGGACCAGGTGATGGCCAGGTGAGGGACCAGGTGTGAGGCAGATTCAGCTGAGGACCAGGTGGGGGATGATGTGAGATCCAGGTGATCCAAGGTCAGAGGAGAGGACAGGAGAGGGGATTAGGGACCTTATGAGAACCAGTTGGGAGGACAGGTGACTCAGTATGGGAGGCACCAGGTGTGAAGCAGAAGAGAGAACCAGGTAAGGACAGAATGCAAGGCCAGGTGAGAACAGGTGAAGGATCACGTGAGGAGCACAGGTGGGAACCAGGTGTGAGTCAGGTGGAAAAACAGGAACGGGAACAGGAGAGGCCAGGGAAATCAGTTGGGGAAACAGGTGAGGGACTCGGTGGGGGAACACGTGATAGAGCAGGTGGGCACCAGGTGAGGGTCAGGTGAGAGTCATACGGGCGGGGGCGGGGCCCCGGCCCTGTGGCTGGAGGGAGGCTGAGCCTCTACCCACAGGTTCCTTTATGGCAAGAACGTGGAAGGCACCGCCTTTGTCCTCTTTGGGGTCCAGGACGGGGAGCAGAGGATCTCACTGTCTCAGTCCCTCACCCGAGTGCAGGTACCTGCCCGAGGCCCCCACCTGCTCCCCTCCCCATCCCTGCCCCCACCTGCGCCCCCCTCACCTGGGTCTCTGTCCCCTAGATTGAGGATGGCTCCGGGCAGGCCGTGCTGAAGCGGGAGGTGCTGCTGGGTGGGGTGCGCCCCTCCACCGCTGAGGCCCTGGTGGGCAAGTCTCTGTATGTGTCAGTCACTGTCATCCTGCACTCAGGTGAGGAGGTGGGCAGGGGAGGACCAGGCTGAGGAGGGAGGGAGGACCGGGCTGAGGAGGGAGGGAGGACCACACTACCTGGGGAAGATTTGAATGCAGAGGACATCCCACTGTGAAGATGGGGTCCATTTGTGAGTGTGAGTGTTGCTGGGTCCCTGAAGAGATCCCGACCCCCTCACACCCCACTTCGCACCCCCTCCCCAGGCAGCGACATGGTGGAGGCAGAACGCTCAGGGATCCCCATCGTCACCTCCCCCTACCAGATCCACTTTACCAAGACGCCCACGTTCTTCAAGCCGGCCATGCCCTTTGACCTCATGGTGAGACCCAGGGCCCCCCACCCCCGTCCCTGCGCCCCCCATCTCAAGGCAACCTGAGCCCGTTGCTCTCCGTGCTCCCGACAGGTGTTGGTGACCCACCCCGATGGCTCCCCGGCCAGCCGTGTCCCTGTGACCATTCAGGGCTCCAGCGTGCAGGCCCTGACCCAGCCGGACGGAGCGGCCAAGCTCAGCATCAACACCCCCAATAGCAAGGCCCCCCTCAGCATCACCGTGAGCACCCCGGGGCCCTGGGGCCTGGGAAACACTTTGCTTCCTGAAGGTTTGCGCCCAGGGTCTTGCATCTTACTGGTCCCACGGAGATATTGCTCCGGCTGTCCTGGGATGTGGTGCAGTGGAAAAGGCATTGAACTCTCAGCTTTGAGGTCCTGAATTTAATCCCTCACATCTCCCTCTCTCTCTGGGTCTACATGAGTACATGGTTTGCACTTTTCTTTCTTTTTCCATCCTGACTTTCTCTCTTTCTTTAATTGTTTTTTATTATCTTCATTTATTGGATAGAGACAGCCAGAAATTGAGAGGGAAGGGGGAGACAGAGAGGGAGAGAGAGACAGAGAGACACCTGCAGCCCTGCTTCACCACTCAAGAAGCTTTCCCTCTGCAGGTGGGGACCGGGGGCTTTATCCACTGTAGCATGTGCACTCAACTGGGTGATCTATCGACAAATCTCTCTTTCTCTCTCTCTCTCTCTCTCTCTGTGTTAAATATAGTTTTAATTGAGGGGCTGGATGGTGGCGCACCTGGTTCAGTGCATGTTACAGGGCACAAGAACCCGGGTTTGAGCCCCTGGTCCCCACCTGCAGGGGGAAAGCTTCACAAGCGGTGAAGCAGGGCTGCAGGTGTCTCTCTGTCTCTCTCCCTCTCTATGTCCCCTTCCTCTCTCAATTTCTCTCTGTTCTATCCAGTAAAATGGGGTGGTGGGAAATGGCCACAGAGGACCAGTGGATTCATAGTGCTGGCAATGAAGGCCAGCAATAACCCTGAAGCAAAAGAAAGAGAGAAAGAAAGAAGGAAAGAAAGAGAGAGAAAGAAAAAGAAAGAGTGGTCCGGGAGGTGACACAGTGGATAAAGCACTGGACTCTCAAGCATGAGGTCCAGAGTTCAATCCCCAGCAGCACATGGACCAGAGTGATGTCTGGTTCTCTCTCTCTCTCTCTCTCTCCTATCTTCCTCTTTAATTAATAAAATCTTTTTTAAAAAGAAAGATAAATAGACAGTCAGACAGACAGACAGATAGAAAAAAAGGAAAAAGAAGAATAAATCTTGGTGATAAAATAAACCTGGGTGACCCAGAGCCTTTCCCGCATTTGCAGAGTCACTCAAAACCCCACATTCCCAGGCACCACAGATCAAGAATTGAGACATCTCTGGGGCGTGGCAGGGAGTGGCGGGGAGGCTCAGCGCACGGTGTCTCTCTCCCTGCCCAGGTGAAAACCAACAAACCCGGCATCCCTGAGGCCCGGCAGGCCACAGAAACCATGCAGGCCCGGCCCTACAGCACCCAGGGCAACTCCAACAACTACCTACACCTCTCGGTGCCCCGCATGGGGCTGCAGCCCGGGGAGACGGCGAATGTCTATTTCCACCTGCGCACGGACGCCGGGCTGGAGGCCAGGATCCACTATTACACCTACATGGTCAGTGATGCCCCCCGAGAGCCCTCCTGGCCCTCCTCCCAGCCCCCTTCCATGCCACCCCACTTCCAGACCCTGCCGCCCAGCTGTGCCCCGTCCTCCCAGGTCCTGAGCAAAGGGAAGCTGCTGAAGGTGGGCCGGCAGGTGCGCGAGGCCGGGCAGGACCTGGTGGTGCTCCCCCTGACCGTCACCGAGGACTTCATCCCTTCCTTCCGCCTCGTGGCTTATTACACCCTCATCAATGCCAGGGGGCAGAGGGAGGTGGTGGCCGACTCCGTCTGGGTGGACGTCAAGGATTCCTGTGCTGACAGGGTCAGTCTCTCTCTGTCTCTGTCTCTCTCTCTCTCCAGCACCTTATTTCCTTATGACATGCATTTTTAAATTAATTGATTCACCTTTTTGTGTTATTTGATGTATATATTTATTTATTTGAGAGAGGGGAAAGGAGAGGAGGGAGAGGAGCCAAGTTGTTTTTTTTTTTTTTTTTTTTGGCACTTGTGATGCCAGGAGTTACACTCAGGGCCTCGTATCTGAAAATCCAATGCTTTATCCATTGCTCTGCCTGCTGGGTCCAGTCTCTCTCTCTCTCTCTCTCTCTCTCTCTCTCCAGCAATGCATTTCTGTCTCCATCTCCTTTTTAAATATATTTTTAAAATTTCTTTCTTGGGTGATTAATGTTGTACATTCGGCAGTAAATATAATAGTTTGTACGTAACCTTTCTCAGTTTTCCACATAACAATACAACCCCCACTGGGTCCTCTGTCGTCCTTTTTGGACCTGTATTCTCCCCCCACCCCCACTCACTTCAGAGTCTTTTACTTCGGTGCAATACACCAACTCCAGTTCAGGTTCTATTTGTGTTTAAATCTTTTTTAAAACGATCTCTATTTATTCATTGGATAGGGACAGCCAGAAATCAAGAGGGAAGGGAGTGATAAAGAGGGAGAGAGAGACAGAGAGACACCTGTAGTCCTGCTTCACCACTCGCAAAGCTTTCCCCCTGTGGATGGGGGGCCAGGAGCTCGAACCCAGGTCCTTGGGCATTGTAACACGTGCTCTGAACCAGGTGCACCACCACGCGCCCCCTTTCTCTTTTTAAATTACATGCATTTTAAAATTAATTAATTAATCTTTTTTATTATCTGATATATTTATTTGTTTATGAGAGAGAGAGAATGCAAGTGTCATTCTCGCACATGTGATGCCAGGAGTCAAACTCAGGACCTCGTATCTGAGAATCCAATGCTATATCCACTGCTCTTCCTCATAGACTGTCTCTCTCTCTCTCTCTCTCTCTCTCCTTCTCTGTCTCTCTCTCCTGAATACTCATCTTGAGTTCAGGGTGACTTCAGGAATAGAATCTGGAACCTCCAACGTGAAAGTCCCATACGCTATCTCCTTTCCCTCTCCTACCCATCCTCTCTCTCCTTTCTTTCTTTCTTTCTCTCTTTCTCTCTTTCTTCCTTCCTTCCTTCCTTCCTTCCTTCCTTCCTTCCTTCCTTCCTCCCTTTCTTTCTTTCTTTCTTTCTTTCTTTCTTTCTTTCTTTCTTTCTTTCTTTCTTCTCCCCCTCCTTCTCCTTCCGTCTCCTCCTCACCCCTCTGTCCCCATGATTGGGACCCCGAGACCAACTCCCCTGCTTTTGTCTCACCAGCTGGTGGTGAAAAGCAGCAGAGAAAGCAATAAAGACAAGCAGCATTTTCCAGGAGGTATGATAACCCTGAAGATCGAGGGCGACCCCAGGGCCCGCGTGGGGCTGGTGGCTGTGGACAAAGCCGTGTCTGTGCTGAATAAGAACAGGATGACTCAGAAGAAGGTCCGTCCCCATCCCTCCTCCCCCCGTGTGCTCATGGGGACATCCAGAGGGGCAGAGGTGACAGAACGGAAAGGAGAGGCCTGGGGTGGAGGAGACAGCACAGTGGTCATGCAAAGGCTCTCTCATGCTGGACGCTCTGAGGGCCTCGGTTCAATCCCCTGCACCACCATAAACCTGAGATGGTTGAGATTTTTTTTTAAAAAAAGGAGAGTTCTGTGGGGTGCTGCTGCCCCAGCCTCCTTCCATCACCCCTCACCTCCATGCCAGATCTGGGACATCGTGGAGGAAGCAGACACTGGCTGCACCCCGGGCAGTGGCAAGGACTATGCAGGGGTCTTCATGGACGCAGGGCTGGCCTTCAGGACCAGCAAGGGCCAGGAGACCGAGCAGAGGGCAGGTGAGGACACGGCGTCCGGGGCGCCATCCATCAAGCTCCCCTACCTCAGTCTCTCCAACTGTCCCCAGAGCAAGTCAGCCCCATTTCCTAAACCCTGTCAGGAGGCTACACCCAGGACTCACACACAATGTGTTCTCTCTCTCTCTCCTCTCTCTCCCTCTCTTTCTCTCTCTCCTCTTTCTCTCTCTCCTCTTTCTCTCTCTGTGTCTTTCTTTCTCTCCTCTTTCCCCTCTCTCTTTTTCTCTCTTTCTCTCTCTCCTCTTTCTCTCTCTCATTTCTCTCTCTTTCTCTCTCCTCTTTCTCTGTCTCCTCTTTCTCTGTCTCCTCTTTCTCTCTCTCTCCTCTTTCTCTCTCATTCTCTCTTTCTCTCTATCTTTCTCCTCTTTCTCTGTCTCCTTTTTCTCTCTCTCTCTCTCCTCTTTCTCTCTCCTCTCTCTCTCCACTCTCTCTTTCTCTCTCCTCTCTCTCTTTCTCTCTCTCATTTCTCTCTCTCCTCTTTCTCTGTCTCCTCTTTCTCTCTTTCCTCTTTCTCTCTCTCTCTCCTCTCTCTCTCCACTCTCTCTTTCTCTCTCCTCTTTCACTTTCTTTCTCTCCCTCTTTCTCTCTCCTCTTTCTCTCTCCTCTTTCTTTCTCTCTCTCTTTCTATCTCTCTCTCTCTCTCTCCTCTTTCTCCCTCCTCTCTCCACTCTCTCTTTCTCTCTCCTTTCTCTTTCTTTCTCTCCCTCTTTCTCTCTCCTCTTTCTTTCTCTCTCTCCTCTTCTCTCTTCTCTCTCTCTCTCTCTCTCTCTCTCTCTCTCTCTCTCTCCCTCCCTCCCTCCCCTGTCTCCCTCTCCTCCACCTCCCAGACACACAATGCCCCAAAGTTGCTTCTCGACACCAGCGCTCTGTGAAGGTCATGGAGAAAAGATCAGACAAAGGTGGGTGACCCTTGGTGGGGGGGGTAGGCTTGCCCAGTGGGTGGCGCATTGGTGTGTGTGGGGGGGGAGGGTTGCCCTGGGAGGCAACTGGCCATGCTCACGACCTCACACCACCTCCCTGCAGCTGAGCAGTACTCAGAGGAGGAGCTTCAGCGCTGCTGCGAGCAGGGCATGAGAGACAGCCCCAAGGTGGCAGCCTGCAGTCAGCTCGCCAAGTTCCTGGCGCAGGGCTCTGGGCCTGTGGCCGCCTTTCTTGAGTTCTGCAGCTACCTGGCCCAGCTTCAGAAGGAGCAAGAAGACCATAGTGAGTGGGGTGAGGAGTGAGGGGTGAGGGGTGTGGGTGGGTCCAGGGGGTCAGGGAGGGGACTGCCACTGGAGGGTGGGATGCAGGAAGGAAGGAAGGACAGTCAGACAGAGTAGGGGCGCCTGGTTGGGGGCCTGGAAGGTGACCTCTGTTTAAAAATGGAGGGGACCCCTGTTTTGAGGATTAGGGGGCCCCACTATGAGGAGAGAGGAGCCTCTTATTTGACGTGTAAGATATAATAATAATAATAATAATAATAATAATAATAATACATCTGATATTCTGGCAATGACTTACATGCATAAGGCACTTTTAAAAAACATTTCTTTAAGGGAGTCAGGTGGTAGCACAGCGGGTTAAGCAAGGTGGCACAAAGCACAAGGACCAGCCGAAGGATCCCGGTTCGAGCCCCCGGCTCCCCACCTGCAGGGGAGTCGCTTCCCAGGCGGTGAAGCAGGTCTGCAGGTGTCTGTCTTTCTTCTCCTCCTCTCTCCATTTCTCTCTGTCTTATCCAACAGTGACAACATCAATAATAACTACAGCAATAAAACAACAAGGGCAACTAAAGGAAAAAAATGAATATTAAAGAAATTCTTTATTGGGGGATTAATGTTGACAGTTGACAGTAAATACAATAGTTTATACATGCATAACCTTTCTCCGTTTTCCACATAACAAGACAACCCCCACTAGGTCCTCTGTCATCCTTTTTGAACCTGTACTTTCCCCCCCACCCCCACCCCAGAGTCTTTTAATTTGGTGCAATACGCCAATTCCAGTTCAGGTTCTACTTGTGTTTGATCTTCTGATCTTGTTTTTCAACTGCTGCCTGAGATAATCCCATATTCTTCTGTTTCTGACTTATTTTACTCAACATGATTTTTTCAAGGTCCATCCAAGATCGGCTGAAAACGGTGAAGTCGCCATTTTTAACAGCTGAGTAGTATTCCATTGTGTATCTAGACCACAACTTGCTCAGCCACTCATCTGTTGTTGGACACCTGGGTTGCTTCCAGGTTTTGGCTATTACAAATTGTGCTGCCAAGAACATATGTGTACACAGATCTTTTTGGATGCGTGTGTTGGGTTCCTTAGGATATATCCCCAGGAGAGCAATTCCAGGATCATAGGGTAGGTCCATTTCTAGCCTTCTGAGAGTTCTCCAGACTGTTCTCCACAGAGGTTGGACCCATTGACATTCCCACCAGCAGTGCAGGAGGGTTCCTTTGACCCCGGCACTCCCCCCCCCCAGCATTTTAGACATCCTCTCTCTCTCTCTCTCTCTCTCTCTCTGCCAGAGCACTGTTCAGCTCTGGCTTATGGTGGTGCAGGGTATTGAACCTAGGACTTCAAGCCTCAGACATGAGTCTTTTTGCAGAACCATTCTGCTATCGACTCCCCACCCCACTCTCATTTTTTAAGATTTCATTCACTGGGGGATGGCTGGTGGCTCACCTGGCTGAATGCACGTGTTACAATGCACAAAGGTTCAATCCCCATCCCTACCTGCAGGGGAGAAACTTCACGAGTGGTGAAGCAGGGCTGCAGGTGTTTCTCTGTCTCTCTCTCTCCCTGTCTGTCTTTGCCTCTCTCTCAGCTTCTAACTGTCTCTATCCAATAAATAAAGATAATAAATTTAAAAAGAGGGAGGTACTGCACCAAAGTAAAAGACTCTGGGGTGGTAGTGGTTCAGGTCTTGGAATATGATTGTAGAAGAGGACCTAGTGGGGGTTGAATTGTTATGTGGAAAACTGAGAAATGTTATGCATGTACAAACTATTGTATTTTATTGTCAACTGTAAACCATTAATACCCCAACAAATAAATTTTAAAAAGAGGAGTGCGCGCGCGCACACACACACACACACACACACACAGAGAGAGAGAGAGAGAGAGAGAGAGAGAGAGAGAGTTATAGAATCAGCCCATATCAGTGACCCTTGGAGAACTAAGGCTGTTTCCAATGGAGGAGATGGGACACAGAACTCTAGTGGTGGTAAATGTATGGGATCGTACCCATTATCTTATAATTTTGTAAATCAGCATTACATAGCTTAGAAAAATAAGGTGTCACTTTGCCACTTTTAAAATGAAGAGAGAGAGAGAGAGAGAGAGAGAGAGAGAGAGAGAGAGAGAGAGAGAACCAGAGCATCACTCTAGCTCTGCAAGACCAAGGATCAAATTTAGAACCTCCTGATTGAGAGTCCAATGCCTTATCCACTCTGCCACCTCCCACACCACTAAGATGAGCTATTTTTTTCCTGTAAAGTGTACTTTATGCATTTTGTGAGGATAGGGAGGAAGAGGCAGTGAGAACCAGAACATCCATTCTGGTACATGAGGTGTCAGATCTGATCTGATTGGTGAGACTGATGGCGGGATTTCAGGCTGAAGATTCTGTTATAAGTACTGAGCCACTTCTAGTGTTACCAAATGTGATTTAAGACCTTTAAATTTATTTTTTAATGATTTAATAATGATGGACAAGACCGTAGAATAAGAGGGATACAATTCCACACAATTCCCACCACCAGAGTTCCATATCCCACCCCCTCCATTGGCAGTTTTCCTGTTCTTTATCCCTCTGGGAGGATGGACCCAGGATCATTATAGGGATGCAGAAGGTGGGAGCTCTGGCTTCTGTAATTGCTTCTCCCCTGGACATGGACATTGACAGGTGGATCCACACCCCCAGCCTGTCTCTCTCTTTCCCTAGTGGGGCAGGACTCTGGGGAGGTGGGGTTCCAGGACACATGGGTGAGGTCTAAAATTTTTAAAGTATTTTTTATATTTATTTACTTATTTATTTATTTTCCCTTTTGTTGCCCTTGTTGTTTTTCTTTTTTTCTTTTTAATTTAAGAAAGGATAAATTAACAAAACCACAGGGTAGAAAGGGTACAGCTCCACACAATTCCCACCACCAAATCTCCATATCCCACCCCCTCCCCAGTAGCTTTCCCATTCTCTATCCCTCTGGGAGCATGGACCCAGGGTCATTGTGGTTTGCAGAAGGTGGAAGGTCTGGCTTCTGTAATTGCTTCCCCGCTGAACATGGGCGTTGACTGGTCAGTCCATATTCCCAGTCTGTCTCTCTCTTTCCCTAGCAGGGTGGGTCTCTGGGGAAGCTGAGCTCCAGGACACATTGGTGGGGTCTTCAGTCCAGGGAAGCCTGGCCAGCATCCTGATGACATCTGGAACCTGGTGACTGAAAAGAGAGTTAACATCCAAAGCCAAACAAATTGTTGAGCAATCATGGACCCAAAGGTTAGAATAGTGGAGAGGAAGTGTTGGGGGCGGGTACTCACTGCAAACTCTAGTGTACTTCTGCTTTCAGGTATATATTTTGCACTAGTTTATGGATATGTGTGAACATATGCTCTCTCTCACAGAACCTGGTCTATATCTAGGTTTTGGGACTTTGTTAGAAAGTGATCCACCTGGGATGGAATTAGAGAATGCTATGAAAGGAAAGGTCTCACCCGAGTGATGAAGCTGAAGGGTTGTCATTCCACACCTGAAGTCTGTGGACACAGTCTGAGCTGAAGCATGTTGAGGTGGCAGTCGTTGCATTGGCCCTTGTTGTTTTTTTATTGTTGTTGTAGTTATTATTGTTGTTATTATTGATATCATAGTTGTTAGATAGTACAGAGAGAAATGAAGAGAGAAGGGGAAGACAGGGAGAGAGAAAGACAGACACCAGCAGACCTGCTTCACCGCCTGTGAAGCGACTCCCCTGGAGCTGGGAAGCCGGGGGCTTGAACCAGGATCCTTACTCTGGTCCTTGTGCTTCACTCCACATGCACTTAACCCACTGTGCTACCACCTGACTCCCTAAAAAAGTTTTTTTAAGAGAAAGAATTCCTTCAAAGCACACATTCTGACTTGTCCTGAGGGCAATGGTAGCGGTCTGGGTCTGTATCTATCTGCCTGCAAGGAGTTCATCTGAGAAAATAGATAAGTATCTTGGGGGAGTCAAGGGGGGGCATTGTTTTAAGCCTTGATACTCTCTCTCTCTCTCTTTCTCTCTTTCCCAGGTGACCTAGATGAGGTCTCTATTGGAAAAGAAGATATAATCTCCAGAAGCCAGTGGCAAGAGAGCTGGCTGTGGAGTGTCTTTGACCTCAGACCTGGGCAAGATGGGTGAGACTTGGAATTTACACACACACACACACACACACACACACACACACACACACACACACACCTCTAGCCATGCTATCCCCACCTAGGCCAGCTTCTATCATCACCTTAGACTGGGCCACTGAATTGTTTTGGGTATTTCCAATCTCTCCCAGACTGGGCCATGTGATTTCTGGGGACTCCTAATATCCCTCAGACTAGACCATTTAATATCTGTACACCTGACCTCCCTGGGTAGATGAATTCACCAATATGTCCTGGAACCTCACCTCCTCAAAGCCCTGCCCCACAAGAGAAAGACTGAAACAGACTAGGAGTATGGATCCACCTGCCAACATCCATGGACAGAGGAGAAGCAATTACAGAAGACAGACCTCCCACCTTCTGCACCTCAAAAAGATCTTTGGTCCATACTCCCAGAGGGATAAAGAATAGGGAAGCTTCCAATGGAGGGGATGGGATATGAAACTCTGGTGGTGGGAATTTTTTGGAGTTGTACCCCTGTTATCCCACAATCTCACCAATCATTATTAAATCACTAATATAAAAAAGGTTAAAAATAATAATTAATTTTTTTACTTATAAAAAGGAGACATTAACAAAACCATAGGATAAGAGGGGTACAACTCCACACAATTCCCACCACCAGAATCCCGTATCCCATCCCCTCCCCTGATAGCTTTCCTATTCTTTATCCCTCTGGGAGGATGGACCCAGGGTCATTGTGGGATGCAGAAGGTGGAAGGTCTGGCTTCTGTAATTGTTTCCCCAATGAACATGAGTGTTGACAGGTTGATCCATACTCCCAGCCTGCCTCTCTCTTTCCCCAGTGGGGCAGGGCTCTGGGGAAGCAGAGGCTCCAGGACACATTGGTGGGGTTGTCTGTCCAGGGAAGTCTGGTCGGCATCATGCTGGCATCTGGAACCTGTTGGCTGAAAAGAGAGTTAACATACAAAGCCAAACAAATTGTTGAACAATCATGGACCTAAAGGCTGGAATAGTACAGATGAAGAGTTGGGGGGTTCTCTGTTTTGTAGATACCTAGTAGACCTATTTTAGGTATATTCCAAAGGGCTCATGACTATAATAGTTTTTTTTTTTTCTGAGCCTTACATCTGATATGCAGGTGGATCCAAGTTATTGTCTGGGGAGATGATGTCATGGCTGGAAAATGGACCAGAAAGCTGGATCAGGGAAAAGAGTAGCTCCCAAATATGGGAATGGTGTATAAATATTGTTGACTGTAAACCCCATCTAAATAAAATAATAATAACAAAAATAATAATAACAATGGCGGTGGTAGATAGCATAATAGCTATACAAAGAGACTCTGATGTTTGAGACTCCAAAGTCCCAAGTTTAATCCCCACACCAGTGCTATGGTAAAATACTACTACTAATAATTATCATTTCTGTACAACACCTCCATCTTCTCAATACTGGGTTGCTTAGTACACACACACACGCACACACACGCACACACACACACACACACACTTTTCCTTTTCTTGAACTACAACAAAGCAGATAAACAAAAAGTTAGGCTAATGGTGTCCATCATCAAGATCCCCTTCAACCTCCCCTTTAAAGACTTTCCTTCCTTCCACACCTGCTCTCAGTGTCTCTCTCCTGTCTCCCCAGAACCTGGACAACAACCTTGAGTGTGTTTTTGAAAGATTCCATCACCACCTGGGAGATTCTGGCTGTGAGCTTGTCGGACAGGACAGGTGAGCAAAGAGGCTGAATCTGCCGTCAGGGGACAGGGACCCCAAATTGAACGGAGAAATTTCCTCACCCCAGCCATGTGGGTCCTGATTTTTGGTGTCTTATATCTGCTCAGTCCCAACACTGAAAGGGTGTCAAAAGTCTAGACTATGGATAATACGCTAGCTTTAAAAGATCGATTCAAATTTTTATTTATTATTATTTTTTAAATATTTTATTCATTCATTAATGAGAAAGATAAGAGGAAAGAACCAGACATCACTCTGGTACCTGTGCTGCCTGGGATTGAACTCAGGACCTGATGCTTGAGAGTCCAGTGCCTTATCCACTATGCCACCTCCTGGGCTACACAAGTCAAAATTTTAAAATGGAACTCTTTTTAATTTTAATTTATTTATCAAATAAAAATAGAAAATGTCGACAAAACCATAGGATAAACAGGGTGCAATTCCACATTTCCCAACACCAGGGTTCCATATCTCATTCCCTTCACTGGAATTGTTGCTATTTTTTATCCCTCTGGGAATATGGAACCAGGGTCATTGTGGGATGCGGGAGGTGGAAGGTCTGGCTTCTGTAATTGCTTCCCCACTGGACATGGGCATTGACAGGTGGATCCATACTCCCAGCCTGCCTCTCTCTTTCCCTAGTGGGGCAGGGCTCTGTGGAGGTGGAGCTCCAGGACACACTGGTGGGGTTGACTGTCCAGGGAAGTCAGGTTGGCATCATGGTAGCATCTGAAACCTGGTGGCTGAATAACAGTAAGATATAAAACAGAAAAAATTGTTTAATAATCTGGAACCTAAAGGCATGAATATAACAGATGAGATTTGAGGTCTCCATTTTGGAAAAAGCTGGTAGGTCTATTTTAGGTACATTCCCAGGGGCCCATGACTTTACTAATTTTTGCCTGAGCCTAACAGCTAACATGCAGTTGGGACAAAGGTATTGTCTGTGGAGATGGTGTCAGGGTTGTAAATAAGACTAGAAAGCTGGATCAGGGAAGAGTAGCTTCCAAATCTGGGAAAAGTATATGAATACCTTTAACTGTAAAGCCCATCAATATGATCTGGGGCCCATATTCAGTGCAGGAGCCTGTGTGACCTCTGTGTGTCTGTAGGTCTGAGCTTGAATTCTGTCATCATAGCTATGAAGATTGATTGATTGATTGGTTAGTTGGTTAATTTTTTTTTTGCCACCAGGGTTATCACAAGATGAATCTCCAACTCTCTAAGCACCTGCTGTCTTTTTTTCTTCATTCTTTTATTTGGTTGGGTTTTTCTTTCTTTTCTTATTTTTTCTTATTTGTACAAAGCAAACACTGACAAAAACCATAAAAAAAGGATAAGAGGTACAACTCCACATAATTCCCACCACCAGAACTCCGTATCCCATCCCCTCCCCTGATAGCTTTCCCGTTCTCTATCCCTCTGGGAGGATGGACCCAGGGTCACTGTGGGATGCAGAAGGTGGAAGGTCTGGCTTCTGTAATTGCTTCTCTGCTGAACATGGGTGTTGACAGGTGGATCCACACTCCCAGCCTGTCTCTCTCTTTCCCTAGGGGGCAGGGCTCTGGGGAAGCGGGACTCCAGGACACACTGGTGGGGTCGTCTGTCCAGGGAAGTCCAGTTGACATCATGGTAGCATCTGGAACCTGATGGCTGAAAAAAGAGTTAACATATAAAGCCAAACACATTGTTGACTCATCATGGACATAAAGGCTGGAATAGTGCAGATAAATAGTTGGGGGGGGGGGATTCTCCATTTTGTAGATAGCTAATAGGCCTATTTTAGTTATAATCCAAAGGGCTCATGAATTGGATAGAGACCTCCAGAAATCAAGTAGGAATGGAGAGATAGAGAGAAAGAGAAAGAGAAACACCTGAAATAGTGCCAATCCCTGCCACCTGTAAAAGCAATGCTCTTATTCTCTCTCTCTCTCTCTCTCTCTCTCTCTCTCTCTCTCTCTCTCTCCAACAAATAACATTCAGTGTCTGAGCTTCTCTGCACATCACGGTTAGCACAGCAAAGTGCAATCTCTGTGGGCCCTGGTGGGGAAGGAATATATAACATGAACTTGACTGTGATCTCTGTCCATTCTGCATCTCCCACTCTGGCAGGGATCTGCGTGTCCAAGCCCTATGAGGTCACAGTCACTACAGACTTCTTCATCGACCTGCAGCTGCCTTACTATGTGTTCCTCAATGAGCAGTCAGAAATCCGGGCTGTTCTGTCCAATTACCGGCCAGTGAAGATCAAAGTATGTCCTTGGGGCTTGGGAGCAGGAGGGCAAGTGTTGAGGAGAGCTGGAAGTATGCCCTGGGTCGACTTCTCTGTCTCATCCCGGCAGGTGCAGGTGGAGCTGTTGTATAACCCGGGCTTCTGCAGCATGGCGACCGCCAAGCAACACCTTGTGCAGACGGTGGAGATCCAGCCCATGTCCTCTGTGTCTGTGCCTTTTGTCATCGTGCCCCTCAAGGTGGATGAGGTGGGGGATGAGGTGGAGGTGGAGGTCAAGGCTGCTTTGTACAACCACTATGTCAGCGATGGTGTGAAGAAGAATTTGAGAGTCGTGGTGAGTGCCAGAGGTGGGTGACTATGGCCTTCCTCTCTTTCTCTTCTTGATGGAAAGGCATGGTGGAGGGGATAGGAGGGGATCACACTCCTTTGGGCTACTGAAAGAGGCCTAAAATCCAGGGACTGGTGTGCTGAGACAGGCCAGTGGGCAACATAGCAGACAGTAAATTCTGGGGGTTCAGAATCATGGCTCTGAGTTGAACTGTCCATGGTGCTGTCTCTCAGGTCCCTCTTTCAATCCACGGAAGGGGGTTTCCTCCACGCTCAGAACCTATGAAGGGTGAGCCCTCTCCTCTCTCAGCACCATGGACAGCACCCAGGGAGCCCATGGAGGGTGGGCAGGGCTGTGGGGTCTCTCCTCTCTCAGCACCATGCACAGCACCCAGGGAGCCCATGGAGGGTGGGCAGGGCTGTGGGGTGTCTCCTCTCTCAGCACCCTGCACAGCACCCAGGGAGCCCATGGAGGGTGGGCAGGGCTGTGGGGTGTCTCCTCTCTCAGCACCATGGACAGCACCCAGGGAGCCCCATGCAGGGTGGGCAGGGCTGTGGGGTCTCTCCTCTCTCAGCACCAGGCACAGCACCCAGGGAGCCCATGGAGGGTGGGCAGGGCTGTGGGGTCTCTCCTCTCTCAGCACCATGGACAGCACCCAGGGAGCCCCATGCAGGGTGGGCAGGGCTGTGGGGTCTCTCCTCTCTCAGCACCAGGCACAGCACCCAGGGAGCCCATGGAGGGTGGGCAGGGCTGTGGGGTCTCTCCTCTCTCAGCACCCTGCACAGCACCCAGGGAGCCCATGGAGGGTGGGCAGGGCTGTGGGGTCTCTCCTCTCTCAGCACCCTGCACAGTACCCAGGGAGCCCCATGGAGGGTGGGCAGGACTGTGGGGTCTCTCCTCTCTCAGCACCAGGCACAGCACCCAGGGAGCCCATGGAGGGTGGGCAGGGCTGTGGGGTCTCTCCTCTCTCAGCACCCTGCACAGCACCCAGGGAGCCCATGGAGGGTGGGCAGGGCTGTGGGGTCTCTCCTCTCTCAGCACCATGCACAGCACCCAGGGAGCCCATGGAGGGTGGGCAGGGCTGTGGGGTCTCTCCTCTCTCAGCACCAGACACAGCACCCAGGGAGCCCCATGGAGGGTGGGCAGGGCTGTGGGGTCTCTCCTCTCTCAGCACCATGCACAGCACCCAGGGAGCCCATGGAGGGTGGGCAGGGCTGTGGGGTCTCTCCTCTCTCAGCACCCTGCACAGCACCCAGGGAGCCCATGGAGGGTGGGCAGGGCTGTGGGGTCTCTCCTCTCTCAGCACCAGGCACAGCACCCAGGGAGCCCCATGGAGGGTGGGCAGGGCTGTGGGGTCTCTCCTCTCTCAGCACCAGACACAGCACCCAGGGAGCCCCATGGAGGGTGGGCAGGGCTGTGGGGTCTCTCCTCTCTCAGCACCATGCACAGCACCCAGGGAGCCCATGGAGGGTGGGCAGGGCTGTGGGGTCTCTCCTCTCTCAGCACCCTGCACAGCACCCAGGGAGCCCATGGAGGGTGGGCAGGGCTGTGGGGTCTCTCCTCTCTCAGCACCAGGCACAGCACCCAGGGAGCCCATGGAGGGTGGGCAGTGCTGTGGGGGTCTCTCCTCTCTCAGCACCATGGACAGCACCCAGGGAGCCCATGGAGGGTGGGCAGCACTGTGGGGTGTCTCCTCTCTCAGCACCAGGCACAGCACCCTGAACATCACTCAGGGAGCCCCATGGAGGGTACTGGGGTCTCTGTCTTTGTGTCTCCCTTTTTATTCTCTATCATCACCTATTATAGAGAAAATAAGAACATCTCTCTGGAGCACATGACAGGAATGGAGTTAGGGGCTTCATGCCCAGGAGATCAATGTTTTACCCACCAAACTACCTCTAGGCCACATTTTTAAAAGGGGGTTATTTATTTATTTATTTATTTCTGAGATAAGAGGAGGAGAGAGAAACAGAGCTTCACTCTACTACATGCAGTTCTGGAAACTGAACTCAGGATCTCATGCCTGAGAATCCACAAATTTATCCACTATGCCACCCTGCAGACGGGTACCTTTGATATATAAATTATCTATCTCTGTATACTATATACAGATATATAATATTAATATCCTTTTGGTGTGCTTCTGGTTCTGCTTCTGGGATCCCTTCTGTTACATTGCTTGACGTTGTGGTGTATTTACATGTTCATTTTGTTACATTGGATTGGTCTCACTCCCCCTGCCTCTGGGAGATTTGGGTTTATAGTTCTTGCTTCTTCCTTCTCCCCGCCCCCTACCTAGATAATTCCTTGGTTCCTGACTCTTCCACCGGAGGAGAGACAGGCAGGACAGAATTGGGTTGTGATTAGATTAGATTAGATTAGATTAGATTAGATTAGATTAGTTTTTTGAATCGTTCGCTCGTGAATAAAGAAATACTGCTTTTCTGCTCAGCCATGTGTCCCTGGTCGTCTGTCTCCCGCCGCGAAGCTAGCCCGGCATACTGGCACCCTGAACCTTGACTGACAATATCCCAACATAATATTAATATAATTTTAATATATATTATATATAGATATATAATGTTAATATCCAGGTCACCGTTGCCAGGTTCAGTCTCTAGCACTGCCTGGCACATGCCAGCGCTGTGAAGGACTCTGGGCCCTCACATACAATGAATGGATGGATACTGTTGTGAATAAACACATCCATATGCACAGTTAAATTCGGTGCCCTGAGCAGTCATTGTCAATGTCACAGTAACCTCCAGATCCACAGGATCTCTCTAATCTGCTGTCTGTGTGTCTGTTAGTCATTTTATTCTCTCCTGCCCCACCACTTGTAGGCAGAAAAAGTGACAGTCAACAGGACGATGTTACCTCACATGCTGATTCCAAAAGTCCTGGATCTACGTAAGTCTAGCCAGGAGAGGGAGGGGAGTAGCTGGGTGGAGCTGGATATCACAGGGACTATGGCACAACCACTGCCATGAGGACTTCCCTCTCAGCACCATGCACAGCACCCAGGGAGCCCATGGAGGGTGGGCAGGGCTGTGGGGTCTCTCCTCTCTCAGCACCATGGAGAGCACCCAGGGAGCCCCATGGAGGGTGGGCAGGACTGTGGGGTCTCTCCTCTCTCAGCACCAGGCACAGCACCCAGGGAGCCCATGGAGGGTGGGCAGGGCTGTGGGGTCTCTCCTCTCTCAGCACCAGGCACAGCACCCAGGGAGCCCATGGAGGGTGGGCAGGGCTGTGGGGTCTCTCCTCTCTCAGCACCAGGCACAGCACCCAGGGAGCCCCATGGAGGGTGGGCAGGGCTGTGGGGTCTCTCCTCTCTCAGCACCAGGCACAGCACCCAGGGAGCCCCATGGAGGGTGGGCAGGGCTGTGGGGTCTCTCCTCTCTCAGCACCCTGCACAGCACCCAGGGAGCCCATGGAGGGTGGGCAGGGCTGTGGGGTCTCTCCTCTCTCAGCACCCTGCACAGCACCCAGGGAGCCCATGGAGGGTGGGCAGGACTGTGGGGTCTCTCCTCTCTCAGCACCAGGCACAGCACCCAGGGTTGCTGGAGCAGTGATGTAGTGTCTTCTCTCTCTCAGCACCATGGACAGCATTCAGGAGCTCCATGGATGGTGGAGTGATGCCATGTTCTCTCTCTTCTGTCTCTTTATCTCTATAATAAAAGTGCATTTAAACACTAGCCCAGGGTGCTCTCAGTAGGAGTATCATGCATGGGCGAGGCACCTCTACTATATTATAGAAATAAATATTTGTAGAGCTTCCCATTTCTGCAAGAGAGAATCCCAGGACTCTGAGAGACAGAAGGAAAGGCAGGCAAGAATAAACTAGGGGGTTATGGAGAAATGGTGACCTGAGAGGAAGGGAAGGCACAGGTGAAGTTTCAGAGGCAAGAATGAGTGTGATGATTGTAGAAAATCTCCCAGTGCTCCATTGGGATCAAGTTCAGATTCTACTGGAGGAATGAAGCCTGGGGAGGGAACACACACACACACACACACACACACACACACACACACACACACACACACAGAGAGAGAGAAGGAGAGAGAGAGAGGAGCCAATAGACAGAGGGCCTCAAATCTTAGCCAGGACATTGTACAATAATGTGGCTGGTGTATTTCTTTTTAAAATTTTTTATTATTCTTATTTATTGAATAGAAATAGTCAGCAATTGAGAGGGAAGCAGAGATAGATAGAGAGGGAGAAACAGATGCTTCACCACTCGTGAAGCTTTACCCCTGCAGGTGGGGACTCAGAGCTTGAGCCTAGGCCTTTGCACATTATAACATGTGCGCCCAACCAAGCAAGCCACCACCTAGCCCCACTGGTATGATCCTCTGAGCTTCCTCTGCTCACTTGTCAAACTGGACAGAACAGTGAAACAGTGGACAGAGGGGGGTCCTGGGCTTCTCTCTACAGACAAGTACCGACGGGAGAAGCCTGATCACAAGCTCTACGACTTGGAGGCCATGTTCTCTGCCCTCTTCGACCTACCAGAGTTCAAGAACTTCCATTCTACAGTTCCTGACATGCCCTGGCTCAATGAGCAGAGACACTATGAAGGCAACTCTAACCCCATCCAGGTAAGTGTCACTACACACCTCCTGGGCCTTGCTGTTCACACTCCTTCAAACACAGGTCCCCTTGGTGGAGGGAACCTCCAGAAAAGATGATGAGAACACATAGGTTCTTTTCTTTTTTAAAATTTTTAAAAATATTTATTTACTTACCTCTTGTTGCCCTTTTTAAATTGTTGTTGTCATTGATGTCATTGTTGTTAGATAGGACAGAGAGAAATGGAGAGAGAAGGGAAAGACAGAGAGGGGGAGAGAAAGACAGACACCTGCAGACCTTCTTCACCTCCTGTGAAGGGACTCCCCTGCAGGTGGGGAGCCGGGGGCTCGAACCAGGATCCTTATGTGGCTCCTTCCACTTCGCACTATGTGCGCTTAACCATCTGTGCTACCGCCCGACTCCCAAGAGGTTCTTTTCTTTTTTAAAATTAATTATTTTTGTATTTTATTTATTTCCCCTTTTGTTGCCCTTGTTGATTTTATTGTTGCTGTAGTTGTTATTGTTGATTTTATTGTTGTTGTGGTTGTTATTGTTGTTGTTCTTGCTGTTGTTGTTGTTGGATAGGACAGGGAGAAATGGAGAGAGGAGGGGAAGACAGAGGGGGAGAGAAAGACAGACACCTGCAGACCTGCTTCACCGCCTGTGAAGCGACTCCCCTGCAGGTGGGGAGTCGGGGGCTCAAACCAGGATCCTTGTGCCAGTCCTTGCGATTTGTGTCATGTGTGCTTAATCTGCTGCGCTACCGCCCGACTCCCTGAGAGGTTTTTTTCTTTTTTTTAATTTATTTTTTATTTAAGAAAGTATAAATTAACAAAACCATAGGGTAGGAGGGGTACAGCTCCACACAATTCCCACCACCCAATCTCCATATCACACCCCCTCCCCTGATAGCTTTCCTATTCTCTATCTCTCTGGGAGCATGGACCCAGGGTCATTGTGGGTTGCAGAAGGTGGAAGGTCTGGCTTCTGTAATTGCTTCCCCGCTGAACATGGGTGTTGACTGGTCGGTCCATACTCCCAGTCTGCCTCTCTCTTTCCCTAGTAGGGTGGGTCTCTGGGGAAGCGGGGCTCCAGGGCACATTTGGTGGGGTCTTCAGTCCAGGGAAGCCTGGCCGGCATCCTGATGGCATCTGGAACCTGGTGGATCACTTTCTAACAAAGTCCCCAAACCTATATATAGACCAGGTTCTGTGAGAGAGGTTTTTTCCTTATCCCGTTACCCAGATAAGGTTTTTTTTTGGGTAATTTGATGCTGAGAACCCTTCTGTGGATTCTAGACTAATAAATTATGGATCTCCACCCTTTCTTCTATGTTCAGATCCTGTTCTTGGGGTTCAGCTGGGAGCCCTTCTCTATCCCCAGTAGTTATAGATCATAGTCTCAATTCCACCAGCAAACTTTCTGATAGGAAGTCCCACTATCTTGTTCACTCTCTCTTGTATGTTCTCGGTTAATCTCAGGTCCACCGGAAACTTTCTGACCAGAAGATTTGCCATCTTGTTCTCTCACTCTCTGGTGTATTCTAATAAATAGCGCTCTCAAGTTTTTTTTTTCTTCAGGCATTATCAAGCCCCTTTCTCTCCCTTGGTGGGTTCTCTCCAGCTCCTAGCGTTTTCCTACTCTTATTGTGGATTCTAAATCAGGCTCTCTGTCATTATGCAGCATGATCTGAGTCTCTCTCTCTTCCTCCATAGTGGATTTAGACCATAACTTAGATAATTTCATGTTCTATGAACCTTTAACCACTCTGTCATACCCTTTTCCCTTCTTCCTGCTGGACTTAGTATCCCCTTGGGATTCTAGTTCATTTTCTCAGCACCTCCAGATCTCAACATTTTACAAGTGGGCTCTCAATACATTCATTCTCATATCCAGGCTTCTGTTTTATATATACCACTCTTAGTGGTTTCTCGATGCAATGCTATTACTTCCATGCTCCAGTATAATTCTCTGTCCCTTAGTGATTTCCAGAACATATTCTCGGTGTTCAGAATGTAGTAAAACATCTATCTTACTCTCATACTCTCTCTGTTGGGTTCTGAGTCATGTCTTTAAAGTGTCGTCAAGACTGGGTTTCAGCATACACCACTCAGCGAGTTCTATTCAATAGAACATGTCCTTGGTATTCAATACTCGTCCTCACACACGTGTCTTACCTTCATTGTCTTTAATGAGTTCTGGGTCACAGTCACACAGTCACAGAACCCTAGCTCAACGCAGTCTCTCCTGAACCATGAGTGAACCATGAGTTCTAAACACATTTGCAGCCCTACCTTCCCTCCCCTCTCTCAGGTTTCAGGCCAACTTCATGATGTTCCCAGCCCTAGTCTGATACCAAAAGCATGCCCTCAACCAGAAAGACTTGAACTTGGATATGTCCCACCTGGCCAACTACAGCCATACCAACATCCAACACCTGTCCTGGGGCTTGGTTAAATGACAACAATTGGAATCAGTACAGCCAAGCACCCCAGGGTGCTTCCCCGTCCTCCCCAGCCCATATTTTTCAGGGGCCAGAGGGAAGATAGTCACTGAAGCTGGCAGAGGGAGGCTGGCCTCTCTCTTTGCCAATCATTGAGGAGCAAGAAGAATGAGGACTCCACCCTGACTGTCAGTGAAGCACAAGGGACAGTCATCTGCTGGGTCCCCATCTTCACTTAGCCCCTCTTCCCTCTCCAAGGGGCAACTTCCTTTTCCTCACACCCAGGGAAGCCAAGTGGATATCTCCCTGCCCTGTCTCTCCAGGTGGCTCAAGTCAAAGATGAGATGTCCTGCAAGAAGTTTCACCTCAAGGTCGGCATACGGACAGTTTCATACTCAGGTGAAGCAGCGAGGACTCAGTTGTCCTCTTTTATTTTTTTTAAATAGTGATTTAATAATGGTTAAGAATACTGTAAGATAAGAGGGGTACAATTCCACACAATTCCTATCACCAGAGGTCTGTATCCCATCCCCTCCATTGTAAGTTTCCCTATTCTTTATCCTTCTGGGAGTATGGACCAAATATCTTTGTGGGATTCAGAAGGTGGGGATTCTGACTTCTGTACTTGTTTCTCTGCTGTCCATGGATGTTGGCAGGTGGATCCATACTCCCAGCCTGTTTCTATCTTCCCCTTGTGGGGTAGGGCTCTGGAGAGGTGGGATTCCAGGACACACTGGTGAAGTCATCTGCCCAAGGAAGTCAGGATGGAATCATAGTAGCATTTGCAAGCTGGTGGCTGAAAGATGGTAATATAGAAAGCAGGACAAATTGTTGAATAAATATGAACCCAAAGGTAGAAATAGAGCAGGTGAAATTAGGGGTCTTCGTGTGAGAAGAAGCTAGGAAGTCTCTGGTCGGAGCCTGCGGACTAGGAGCAGTAGTACCTGGAGAGGGCGCTAGGATGGAGAAAAGAATTAAAGAAGACAGTGCAATGGGATCCGAAGGGCCCCAGTTCATTCACTGAGCGCTCAGATTAATTTTTCTCACAGTCTTTTATAACACACAACAAGAAGTTTAATTAATTGCTGGAACTGCATAAGGTTTCTCAAAACATAATCCAGGTGCATAAGCGAAGTGCAGTGTCTCAAAACATAAGCAAGATACAGTTGAGGCATGTCGCTTGGCAGCGGTGGGACACAGAAAAAGGAAGTTTGGAGCAGAAAGGGAAAACACAATCTTTTATTCTCAGGGACCTCAGGGTTGGGGTGGGAATGCGGCAGTTCGGGCCATGTGGAACCAGCCAAGAATGGCCACCCCCCTCCTATGCATGCACTGCAGAGCAAGAGAGCAAGCGAGGGGAGGGAGAGTAGGCGGGCTTTTAGGTCAACACCCTGGAGTGACGTGTTGGGACAGGATTGGTTGGGGAAAGCCCTGGAAGTACCGTAAATCTTTGTGTAAAGGGGCAGAGCCTTGGGGCGACATCTGCACAGCATCCGCAAAAGTTCGTGTCCTTAGACACTGATCATTTTCCCAGAGCGTCTGCAAGGTCTTTATCATGTTCTCAGCTTTCTCCAGTCATCCTCAGAGACAGGTCAGGGGCGCACAGAAAGCCTGCTTTGCCAGCCTTCTGCTCACAGGCCCAGGGGGCTTTGCCTCTCAAGGACCTGCTGCCTCTGACAGAAGTCTACTTTAGGTATGTTCCAAGGGACCCATCACTTTAGTAATATTTGCCTGAGCTGACATGAGAGACTAAGAGAAGAAAATGGGAAGAACATGTCAGAGTTGAGAATAGAACTAGAAAGCTGAATGAGGGTAGAGAGTAGCTCCAAAATATGAGGAAAGTATATAAATACCATTAACTGTTAACGCCATCTGTTTGACCCAGCCTGTGTAACCTCTGAGTCCCTGTCAATCTGAGCTCACAGTCCATGGTCACAGCTGGGAATATTCTAGGCTGCACTCATTTCAGGACCCATCTTTCCCAAATGGCAGAGTAGGCTGACCCAGCCTACCATTGTGAAGCTCTTCTTTTTCCCACTGGGGATCAAACTTGAGACCTCATGATTAAGAGTCCAATGCTCTAAGCACTGTGCCCCCTCCTGGGCCTGGCTCCTTTCATGTGTCTCTCTTCTCTGCTTCTAGTCAAGAGGCCCCAGGATGCCAAGAGAACCCTGTACCTCCACATCTGTGCCAGGTGAGAGGTGGGTCATTGCTGAGGTGTCTCTGCCGTCCGCCAATCTCCCACAGGACCCCACCCATGACCATTGTTGTCTGGCCTTTATCCGTTTTGTCTGCACCAGGATTGAGTGATTATAGGATTCCACCACTCCCAGTGGACATTTTTCTACTTTCAGATGGAGAGAGACAGATAGGGAGAGACAGAGATATCACAGCACCTGCCATGCCTAGTGCTCCCAGATGGATACCAGGGCCTTGGACCCAGGTCTTCACACACAGCAGTGTGTGTACTCTACCGGGTGATCCACCTCTGAGACCCCACCGTGACATCATCAGGCAGAGCTTGGGGAGGTGGTGCAGTGACTAAAGTGTTGGACTCTCAAGCCCGAGGTCCTGCTGGAGTACTGCTGTGCTTCTCCTTCTCCTTCTCCTTCTTCTTCTTCTCCTCCTCCTCCTCTGCCTCCTCCTTCTCCAATTCCCCTCCAATTCTCCTCCTCCTCCTCCTCCAATTCTCCTCCTTCTCCTCCAATTCTCCTCCTTCTCC